>NC_074690.1:11234287-11340087 GCF_029448725.1 Salvelinus fontinalis
GTACTCTCCAAACAGGTCAGGGACAAAGTTGTGGAGAAGTAAAATCAGGGTTGGGTTATAAAAAAGTATCAGAAACTTTGAACATCCCACCGAGCACCATTAAATCCATTATTAAAAAATGGAAAGAATATGGCACCACAACAAACCTGCCAAGAGAGGGCCGCCCACCAAAACTCACGGAAGGAGGGGATTAATCAGGCAAGGATGGGATTAATCAGAGAGGCAACAAAGAGACCAAAGATAATCCTGAAGGAGCTGCAAAGCTCCACAGCGGCGATTGGAGTATCTGTCCATTTGGACCACTTTAAGCCGTACACTCCACAGAGCTGGGCTTTATAGAAGACTGGCCAGAAAAAAAGCCATTGCTTAAAGAAAAAAATAAGCAAACACGTTTAGTGTTCGCCAAAAGGCATGTGGGAGACTCCCCAAACATATGGAAGAAGGTACTCTGGTCAGATGAGACTAAAATTTAGCTTTTTGGCCATCAAGGAAAACACTATGTCTGGCGCATCTCTCATCACTCCGAGGATGTTTTTCATCGGCAGGGACTAGGGAACTGGTCAGAATTGAAGGAATGATGGATGGCGCTAAATACAGGGAAATTCTTGAGGGAAACCTGTTTCTGGGTTTTTTGAGACTGGGGCGGAGGTTCACCTTCCAGCAGGACAATGACCCTAAGCATACTGCTAAAGCAACACTCGAGTGGTTTCAGGGGAAACATGTAAATGTCTTGGAATGGCCTAGTCAAAGCCCAGACATCAATCCAATTGAGAATCTGTGGTATGACTTAAAGATTCCTGTACACCAGCGGAACCCATCCAACTTGAAGGAGCTGGAGCAGTTTTGCCTTGAGGAATGGGCAAAAATCCCAGTGACTAGATGTGCCAAGCTTATAGAGACATACCCCAAGAGACTTGCAGCTCTAATTGCTGCAAAAGGTGGCTCTACAATGTACTGACTTGGGGGGTGAATAGTTATGCACTCAAGTTTTCAGTTTTTTGTTTTATTTCTTGTTTGTTTCACAATAAAAAATATTTTGCATCTTCAAAGTGGTAGGCATGTTGTGTAAATCAAATGATACAAACCCCACAAAAATCCATTTTAATTTCAGGTTGTAAGGCAACAAAATAAAAAATGCCACGGTGGTGAATACTTTCGCAAGCCAGTGTATGTCTGCTGCAGAGGGACAAGAAAGAGCCATGACAAACGTGTTTTGATCAGTCATGGAAATAAAATAAAAGTGCTGAAAACAAATTAGCTCCCTATTTAAAAAAATAAGATGGAGGAAAAATACAGGTACAGTCGATTAGCACAAAAAATAATATTGCGATATATGGTCAAAAACTTCACCTTCCTCTTTACTTCCGGCTCATGTTCCCTAATCTTTTGAATGGGCTTGACGCTTATCTCATCAAATATGTGGAAACAATGTCATTTTAAGATATATTTGTGGATAAATTTACTGAATTTACTGCCAGATGCCTTTTATGAAGTTTTTGCCCAACGTTTTTGCTCATCGAAGACTCATCCAAAGCCTACAAAAGTTCAACAACGACCAGGGTGAGAGGTAGACACTTCCTGGTAACTTTCATAGCGTATTACAATCTCTCAGATCCGCTCACTAACACCCTGCACCACCTTTTCCATATGCAGTTTCAAGCCCTGCAAAAGAGCATAGAATTACAGAACATGCCATTTTCTAGGATCTCTACAGGTGTATACCAAAGAGACTGTGCTTTATCTCGTCTATGTGTAGAATTCAGTTGAGCTCATCAGTATTGACAAACCTCTATGCAACAGCTTCCGACAGACCTCACGTTTGAAGTTCTGGTGAGTCAGACACTGGAGGTGAAGGTCACTGCTTATCCCTGTTCCAGGGTCAGATTAATGTATGGTCTCAGGGAGGGAACTGTAGGACAGGAGCAGGCATTGCTAATCCCTGAGCAGTTATTGGGGAGATTTTCACCTTGGAGTGACTGAGTATTTAGAGGAGTGAGTCAGAGTGTCTGGATTCACACAGAGCAGCAGTGACTGAGAGAGCATGCACGCAAAACCCTCATTAATGCCCAACTTTACACTCTTTAATATTCTTGTTTAATTAGCTTCCTCTATCTGATGACTACCACGTGTATACATCCACCCTCAGCCAAGCCATTAACCCAACCCCCAGCCAAGCCATTAACCCAACCCCCAGCCAAGCCATTAACCCAACCCCCAGCCAAGCCATTAACCCAACCCCCAGCCAAGCCATTAACCCAACCCCCAGCCAAGCCAATAACCCAACCCCCAGCCAAGCCAATAACCCAACCCCCAGCCAAGCCATTAACCCAACCCCCAGCCAAGCCATTAACCCAACCCCCAGCCAAGCCATTAACCCAACCCCCAGCCAAGCCATTAACCCAACCCCCAGCCAAGCCATTAACCCAGCCCCCAGCCAAGCCAATAACCCAACCCCCAGCCAAGCCAATAACCCAACCCCCAGCCAAGCCATTAACCCAACCCCCAGCCAAGCCATTAACCCAACCCCCAGCCAAGCCATTAACCCAACCCCCAGCCAAGCCATTAACCCAACCCCCAGCCAAGCCATTAACCCAACCCCCAGCCAAGCCAATAACCCAACCCCCAGCCAAGCCATTAACCCAATCCGCTCAGTCATGTCAAAGCACAGCAGGACGCTCTTACATTTAAACACAAAAAAAGGAAGCCATTTGACTTTCCAATGAATCATTGATGTCGGGGGAGGTGGGTATGAGTCCAATAGGTATTGATTGTTTCCCCTTGACAAGACAGGCTTCAAGACCTGCAGGTGCAATTAGGGCTTTGTTTGTTGTCAAGACAGAGATGGAGAGAGAGGGGGAAGGAGCGAGAGGGAGAGCATTAGCAATGCCAGCCACTCTGAGGAGAGAGAGGGAGAGAAGAAGTGAGGAGAGAGAGCGAGAGGAGAGAGGTAAAGCTAGAGTTGAAGCTAGGGGAGGTTTAAGACTTCTATTGCAACTCTGTGAAGTGCTGTTCGAGCCATATGAGGAGATACAGATACACCTTATCAACACATCACTACTTAGATCACAAGCCAGTGATACTTCAATTCACCTTGCTTATAGACTTACGTTGCAGCACATCTTAGATATTTTGTATTTGTATTTATTATGGATCCCCATTAGCTGCTGCTAAGGCAGAAGAGAGAATGACATGCATATCATTAATGTTAGCTCTCTGTTTACATCTAAGGGCCAGCCATGCTTCCCTGTTCTGAGACAATTGCAATGTTCCTAAGTTCCTCTTTGTGGCACCTGACCACACAACTGAACAGTAGTTAAGGTGCGACAAAACTAGGGCCTGTAGCACTTGCCTTGTTGATAGTGCTGTTAAGAAGGCAGCAGTGTTTTATGATAGACAGACTTCTCCCCATCCTAGCTACTGTTGTACCAATACGTTTTGACCATGACAGTTTACAATCTAGGGTTACTCCAAGCAGTTGAGTTTCTTCAACTTAAACAATTTCCTCATTATTCATTTCAAGATTTAGTTGAGGTTTAGAGTTTAGTGAATGATTTGTCCCAAATACAATACTTTTCGTTTGTGAAATATTTAGGACTTGCCCATTCTGAAACTAACTGGAGCTCTTTGTTAATAACTGTTTCTGTCATGTCAGTTGCTGTGGTAGCTGACATGTATAGTGTTGAGTCATCCGCATACATGGACACACTGACTTTACTCAAAGCCAATGACATGTTATTAGTAAAGATTGAAAAAAGTAAGGGGCCTAGACAGCTGTCCTGGGGAATTCCTGATTCTACCTGGATTTTGTTGGAGAGGCTTCCATTAAAGAACTCCCTTTGTGTTCTGTTATACAGGGAACTCTTTGTCCACAATATAGCAGGGGGTGTAAAGCCATAAAACATGTGTTTTTTCCAGCAACAGACTATGACCTATAATGTCAAAAGCCGCACTGAAGTCTAACAAAACAGCCACCACAATCTTTTTATCATCAATTTCTCTCAGTCAATCACCAGTCATTTGTGTAAGTGCTGTCCTTGTTGAATATTCTTTCCTATAAGTGTGCTGAAAATCTGTTTGTTTACTGTAAAATAGCATTGTATCTGATCAAACACCATTTTTTCCAAAAGTTTACTAAGCGTTGATAACAGGCTGATTGGTCGGCTATTTGAGCCAGTTAAGGGGGCTTTACTATTCTTAGGTAGGGGAATAACTTTTGCTTCTCTCCAGGCCCGAGAGCACACACGTTTTAGTAGGCTTAAGTTTTTGATATGGCAAATAGGAGTGGCAACATCATCCGCTCTCATCCTAAGTAATTTTCCATCCAAGTTGTCACACTGGTGGCTTGTCATTGTTGATAGACAACAATTGTCACGTTCGTCATATGAATCGGACCAAGGTGCAGCGTGGTATGCATACATTCTTCTTTATACCACCCTGCATACCACTACTGGCTTGCTTCTGAAGCTAAGCAGGGTTGGTCCTGGTCAGGCCCTGGATGGGAGACCAGATGCTGCTGGAAGTGGTGTTGGAGGGCCAGTAGGAGGCACTCTTTCCTCTGGTCTAAAAAATATCCCAATGCCCCAGGGCAGTGATTGGGGACACTGCCCTGTGTAGGGTGCCGTCTTTCGGATGGGACGTTAAACGGGTGTCCTGACTCTCTGCGGTCATTAAAGATCCCATGGCACTTATCGTAAGAGTAGGGGTGTTAACCCCGGTGTCCTGGCTAAATTCCCAATCTGGCCCTCAAACCATCATGGTCACCTAATAATCCCCAGTTTACAATTGGCTCATTCATCTCCCTCCTCTCCCCTGTAACTATTCCCCAGGTCGTTGCTGCAAATGAGAACGTGTTCTCAGTCAACTTACCTGGTAAAATAAATAAAATAAAAAATAATAAAGAACATTGAACAAACTAACAAAACGTGGCGCAATATGAAATAGTGCAGACAGGCAACCAAACATAGAATAAGAACCCACAAACACCAAAGGGGAAATGGTTACCTAAATATGATCCCCAATCAGAGACAACGGCAAACAGCTGCCTCTGACTGGGAACCATATCAGGCCACCATAAACATACAAAACCCTAGACATACAAAAACCCTAGACAATACAAAACCCCCTAGACAATACAAAAACTTGGGTAATCCACCCTAGTCACACCCTGACCTAACCAAAATATAAAGAAAACAGAGATATCTCAGGTCAGGGTGTGACAACAATAATGTTTTCACCTCTTCCACACTTACTTTACGGAACTCAAAATTACAATGCTTGTCTTTCATAATTTGGATGTGTAGTGTCAGCCTTTGTTGCTGACATGTCATGCCTAAATTTGCTAATCTTGCCAATGAAAAAGTTGTTGACAATATCAGTGGGTTTTGATGAATGAGCCATCTGATTCAATGAATGATGGAGCGGAGTTTTCCTTTTTGCCCAAAATTTCATTTAAGGGACTTCAAAGCTTTTTACTATAATTTTTTTGTCATTTATCTTTGTTTCAGAGTGTAGTTTCTTATTTTTTAAATTCATTTTAATCACATGATTTTTAAATGTGCAGTCCGTTTGCGAATCGGTTGCACAGCCAGACCTATTTGCCATCTCTTTTGCCTCATCCCTCTCAACCATACACTTTTTCAGTTCCTCATCAATCCACAGGGATTTAACCATTTTTACATTCATTTTCTTAATGGGTGCATGCTTATTAGTAACTGAGATAAGCAATTTCATAAATGTGTCAAGGGTTTTGAGGGTTTTGAGGGTTTTGATACATATTGAATGAGGGTTTTGATACATATTGAATGAGGGTTTTGATACATATTGAATGTTTGGGTTTTGATACATATTGAATGTTTGGATTTTGATACATATTGAATGAGGGTTTTGATACATATTGATTGAGGGTTTTGATACATATTGAATGTTTGGGTTTTGATACATATTGAATGAGGGTTTTGATACATATTGAATGTTTGGATTTTGATACATATTGAATGAGGGTTTTGATACATATTGAATGTTTGGATTTTGATACATATTGAATGAGGGTTTTGATACATATTAAATGTTTGGGTTTTGATACATATTGAATGTTTGGGTTTTGATACATATTGAATGAGGGTTTTGATACATATTGAATGTTTGGATTTTGATACATATTGAATGAGGGTTTTGATACATATTGATTGAGGGTTTTGATACATATTGAATGTTTGGGTTTTGATACATATTGAATGAGGGTTTTGATACATATTGAATGTTTGGATTTTGATACATATTGAATGAGGGTTTTGATACATATTGAATGTTTGGATTTTGATACATATTGAATGAGGGTTTTGATATTTATTGAATGAGGGTTTTGATACATATTGAATGAGGGTTTTGATACATATTGAATGTTTGGGTTTTGATACATATTGAATGTTTGGGTTTTGATACATATTGAATGTTTGGATTTTGATACATATTGAATGAGGGTTTTGATATTTATTGAATGAGGGTTTTGATACATATTGAATGAGGGTTTTGATACATATTGAATGAGGGTTTTGATACATATTTAATGAGGGTTTTGATACATAATGAATGAGGGGTTTGATACATATTGAATGTTTGGGTTTTGATACATATTGAATGTTTGGGTTTTGATACATATTGAATGTTTGGGTTTTGATACATATTGAATGAGGGTTTTGATACATATTGAATGTTTGGGTTTTGATACATATTGAATGTTTGGGTTTTGATACATATTGAATGTTTGGGTTTTGATACATATTGAATGTTTGGGTTTTGATACATATTGAATGTTTGGGTTTTGATACATATTGAATGTTTGGGTTTTGATACATATTGAATGTTTGGGTTTTGATACATATTGAATGTTTGGGTTTTGATACATATTGAATGTTTGGGTTTTGATACATATTGAATGAGGGTTTTGATACATATTGAATGTTTGGATTTTGATACATATTGAATGTTTGGATTTTGATACATATTGAATGAGGGTTTTGATACATATTGAATGTTTGGATTTTGATACATATTGAATGTTTGGATTTTGATACATATTGAATGTTTGAGTTTTGATACATATTGAATGAGGGTTTTGATACATATTGATTGAGGGTTTTGATACATATTGATTGAGGGTTTTGATACATATTAAATGAGGATTTTGATAAATATTGAATGAGGATTTTGATAAATATTGAATGAGGGTTTTGATACATATTGAATGAGGGTTTTGATACATATTGAATGAGGGTTTTGATACATATTGAATGTTTGGGTTTTGATATTTATTGAATGAGGGTTTTGATACATATTGAATGAGGGTTTTGATACATATTGAATGAGGGTTTTGATACATATTGAATGTTTGAGTTTTGATATTGAATGTTTGGGTTTTGATACAGATTGAATGAGGGTTTTGATACAGATTGAATGTTTGAGTTTTGATACATATTGAATGAGGGTTTTGATACATATTGAATGTTTGGGTTTTGATACATATTGAATGAGGGTTTTGATACATATTGAATGAGGGTTTTGATACATAATGAATGAGGGTTTTGATACATATTGAATGTGTGGGTTTTGATACATATTGAATATTTGGGTTTTGATACATATTGAATGAGGGTTTTGATACATAATGAAGGAGGGTTTTGATACATAATGAATGTTTGGGTTTTTATACATATTGAATGTTTGAGTTTTGATACATATTGAATGTTTGGGTTTTGATACATATTGAATGTTTGGGTTTTGATACATATTGAATGAGCGTTTTGATACATATTGAATGAGGGTTTTGATTCATATTGAATGAGGGTTTTGATACATATTGAATGTTTGGGTTTTGATACATATTGAAGGAGTGTTATGATACTCTCACGCCCTGACCATAGAGAGCCGTTTATTCTCTGTTGGTTGGGGCGTGATAGTGACTAGGGTGGGTCATCTAGGTGTTTAATGGTTTATGTTGGTCTGGTATGGTATGGTTTCCAATCAGAGACAGCTGTTTATCGTTGTCCCTGATTGGGGATCATATTTAGGCAGCCATTTCCTCTTTGTGTTTCGTGGGATCTTGTCTTCAGTTGCATTTGTGCACGCCAGTAGCTTCATGTTTCGTTCAGTATTTTGTTGTTTTTGTTCTGTGTTCATTTATAAAAGAAAATGTATGCCTACCACGCTGCACCTTGGTCCAATCCTTTCGACGGACCTGACAGATACGTATTGAATGATAGTTTTGAAACATAATGAAGGAAGGTTTTGATACATATTGAATGAGGGTTTTGATACATATTGAATGAGGGTTTTGATACATATTGAATGAGGGTTTTGATACATATTGAATGAGGGTTTTGATACATATTGAATGAGGGTTTTGATACATATTGAATGAGGGTTTTGATACATATTGAAGGGGGGTTTTGATACATATTGAAGGGGGGTTTTGATACATATTGAAGGGGGGTTTTGATACATATTGAAGGGGGGTTTTGATACATATTGAAGGAGGGTTTTGATACATATTGAAGGAGGATTTTGATACATATTGAAAGAGGGTTTTGATACATATTGAAGGAGGGTTTTGATACACATTGAAGGAGGGTTTTGATACACATTGAAGGAGGGTTTTGATACATATTGAAGGAGGGTTTTGATACATATTGAAGGAGGGTTTTGATACACATTGAAGGAGGGTTTTGATACACATTGAAGGAGGGTTTTGATACACATTGAAGGAGGGTTTTGATACATATTGAATGAGTGTTTCGTTGTTTGACATATAATCCAGATTGCATCACATCACAATGTCGCTGTTTTTATTGCCTACGTTCAACAAGTCAATGATCAATTCAACCTCTATCTTTTTCTCCCCATCCATCCTTCTCTATCTCTCACTAGTTATACAGGCAGAGTGGTGGGTAACGGTCTCCAGGCCCAGAAGCAGAACCCAGAGGTCAAAGTTCGCAGCCCTAACCCCGAACTGGCCGAGGTCAAGGAGAGGCTGGAGCGCTTCAACCAGGTAGGCCCTCCCTCCAGCCTCACGCCATTACCCTGGTTACACTAACACAAAGTTGTATAGCTACCGAGTTTGCTATAGGCGTATACAGCACAAACAGGTGAGACCAGACAAGGTAAAGGCAGTTGATTGACAGGTTTATACTATTATCATTCAGTTTGCATGTGAAAGGATGGGTTTTAGAATTACACTTTTAAAGAAACATATTCTTGTTGTGTGTTCGTGTGTCTACTTAGGAAGGTTGTACTAGTATATGTGCAGACAGTGAACGCTGTCTAAAGGTACAGTGCATAACTAGTCATCTAGAGATTCCAGACCTACAAAGAAAAGCTATATTCTGTGGAAGTGGGACGAGAGCCTAAAGCAGTGAATGTGGACCCATGTCTCTTCAACACAATGAGAACAGAGCAGATTCCTACTGTACCATACTGTATTCTACCCTCAGGGCAGCTGTTGAGGAATGTATGAAACTTGATACTACAATCTACTGTTTTCTTTATGCTCTATTATCCTAGCTTACACACTGTATTACTGTATATTGGACAGTTCTGATCTTGTTAATTATAGGTCAAACTGGAGAAAACGGGTTGGTCTTATTGGATTGGATCTGGCTTTACAGTACCTAGTCCGTGTCACTACGTTTGATCCTGTTACTTGAATATTGAACACACCATAACATGACATCTGAGGCATAGTTGTATTTTGTTAGCTGACCTCTGCTTCCCTGTGTTTCTCTCTTATACCACGATTCTTGTAAGAGCAAACAATAAATGAGAAAGAGGGAAGAGAGACGGCGAGAGAGAGAGGTAATGAGAGACAGACAGAGAGATCGAGAGGCAGTGAGAGAGAGAATGCCAGACATCGGGAGAGAGCGACACACATAGAGCAAAAGGCCAGCAGTGAGTGACGGGCAGGCGGAGATGACACAGTGCAGCTTCAAAGTGACACCGTTGTTATGTAGATGAGGATTAGGTCCTGAAAGGGCCCGGGTATAAAAGCCTATTGCCCAGGGGTCCCTAGGGGCCATTTGAGGGAACAGATTCTGTTTCACTGCTGCCTTTTGTGGCCCTGCATAATATACCCTCAGATAGTACTCACACTGGCCATCTCTTTTTATCTCTTTCTTCCTCCTTCACTTTGTCCCCTCCTTTCTCATTCTCTTTCTAACCCTCTCCCTCTCTCTCCTCATCTGTTTTACACCCCTCTCTATCTTTTCTCTCACTCTCTGTTCCTCTTTCTCTCTCTCTCTCTCTCTTTTTTCCTTCCTTCCTTCCTTCCTTCCTTCATTCATTCCTTTATTCCTTCCTTCATTCCTTACCATCATCAGCCAGCAGCATACCACCCTGCATACCACTGCTGGCTTGCTTCTGAAGCTAAGCAGGGTTAGTCCTGGTCAGTCCCTGGATGGGAGACCAGATGCTGCTGGAAGTGGTGTTGGAGGGGAAGTAGGAGGCACTCTTTCCACTGGTCTAAAAAGTATCCCAATGCCACATGGCAGTGATTGGGGACACTTGCTAAAATTCCCAATCTGGCCCTCAAACCAACACGGTCACCTAATAATCCCCATTTTACAATTGGCTCTTTCATCCCCCTCCTCTCCCCTGTAACTATTCCCCAGGTCGTTGCTGTAAATGAGAACGTGTTCTCAGTCAATTTACCTGGTAAAATAACAGATAAATATAAAAAAACAATAATCTCTCTCTTGTTCTTCCTTTCTGTCTCTCTACTAGTCTGTCCATCCTCCTGTTGCTGAGAGATCACTGATGTCTCCTCTGACAATGGTGACTTCCTCCTGCAATGCATTCTGGGGTGGTGAGGGGTTGTTGCCACGGCAACCCATAATGGAGACGTGATGCTGTTGACATTTAAAGATATTCAATTATACCTTGATAGTGAGAGAAAAATATATAGAGAGAGAGGTGCTGGGCTTCAGTGTTTACTTCAGATAAGAGCACAGACAGGGTCACCCAGAGTGGCAAACTGTTTAATCTGCCCATAGCCGCCACTCACTGGATAAACACACAGAAGATGGGGGAACAGACACTCGTGCGTCTGCACACAACACACACACACGCAAGCACATACACACACTCATGCTGGAGTGGACACACACAAATTAGGGAATGGAACACACAGGTTTTCACACAGACACACGCAAACACACAAAAACACACACACACACACACACACACACACACACTGCTGGCACCAGGGTACTGATACACACACTGACATACTCCATACAAGAGTTTAGTGTTACACTGGCACTGCCATGACCCGGGGAAGGGTGGGGGGGATAAGTTGTAAGTTACTATGGGGTGTGTAGGAACACACACGCACACTCACATACACTATTACACACTATCACACACACACTGTGCCATTCACTCTCTTTTACACACCACACGTTCTCTCGGAGGAGCGTCCGCGGCGGCAGAGACGAGCTCAAAGCCTTCTAATCTCCTGACCCCACATAAAAAAGTCCATGAAAAGCCTCGCCCACTCCAGCCCTCCTCGCTCTCTCTCTCTCTACCCCCTCTCTCTCTGAGGATCATCTCCCCTTCTCCTCCCTCTCACTTCTCATCCCTCTCTCCTCCCCTCTACTCTGACAGTAAATAGAGCTCATGTCTACTGGAAGGAGCTCTGAGAGGGCGAGTTCTGATTGCAGACCACTAGCCCAACTGGTTTTGGGTGGAGATGCATTCACAATGCTCTGTCTGTCCCCCTATAGCAGCATTACAATGTTAATGTGTCTCCCTCCCTGCACCTGCACACACACACACACACACACACACACACACACACACACACACACACACACACACACACACACACACACACACACACACACACACACACACACACAAAGACAGTGAAGAGATGAGATGAGTGAGGTTGATGAAAGCAGTGCTTAGTGAGTTGCCTGGAATGTAACGATGGGATAGGTCAGTGTATTGGCTCCAAGGCTCTGACACGATAGGGAGAGGTCTGTTAGCTCTATGATTGATTACTAGACTACTAGCCTGGCCTACTCTCTATTGGATCTGTACTCACTGTAACATATCACATATATTTTGTCATGTAGTTGTACAGTTGATTGGAGCATGGTGCTTGCAATACCACCATCGTTTTGCCTTTAATTGTTGCATGGCCCATATGCTGTACATGTATAGGCTAAACATAGTTAACCCTGACTGACTGAACAAAGCATCTGCCACAGTAAATGACTGTATTGTTGTTAAATGTTTTATCACAGTAAACATAGTTAACCCTGACTGACTGAACCATGCTGTACATGTATAGGCTAAACATAGTTAACCCTGACTGAACCATGCTGTACATGTATAGGCTAAACATAGTTAACTCTGACTGAACCATGCTGTACATGTATAGGCTAAACATAGTTAACCCTGACTGAACCATGCTGTACATGTATAGGCTAAACATAGTTAACTCTGACTGAACCATGCTGTACATGTATAGGCTAAACATAGTTAACTCTGACTGAACCATGCTGTACATGTATAGGCTAAACATAGTTAACTCTGACTGAACCATGCTGTACATGTATAGGCTAAACATAGTTAACCCTGACTGAACCATGCTGTACATGTATAGGCTAAACATAGTTAACTCTGACTGACTGAACAAAAGCATCTGCCACACTAAATGACTGTATTGTTGTTAAACGTTTTATCACAGTAAACATAGTTAACCCTGACTGACTGACTGAACAAAAGCATCTGCCACACTAAATGACTATTGTTATTAAACATTTTATCACAGTAAACCCCAAGCGCCCTGAGGCCCAAGATGAGACAAATCGACTGTAGTTGAGCTGACAGGAGGGACAGGTTCTTTCCTCTTGATGATTGAGCTATCCCTTACTGTACATCTGGTGCTTCTGAAACACTGCAGCCCCACAGGGGCTCATACGAGACTCTCACTGACTCCGTTTCCAACTGGAGAGGTACTGGGAGTCAAAAGGTCTCTGCATCTTGGATGTACCCCCCGCTGTGGGTTATGGGAGATGCGTAACTGGACAATGTTTCACTCCCTGTGTTTTAATAAACCACAGTTGGAGTATATTAGAGTCCTCCTTTCTTTCTTGTATTTATTTGTCTGTTCCAACACCTTAACCTTTGGGATGTGCATATATTTCATTTTCATTCAGTTTATATTCTGTTGCTCAGAGCAGCAGGTAGGTGGTGGTACGGTGTGTATTGAGAGAGGCTTGTGTGGGTTTTTGATTCATGAATAGGCAAATAGCAGTGAGGGCGTCAGCACTCCATATCAAAATATATAAAAAATATATCCAGATTTCACTGGTCTGTGTCTGATATTTAGAATCGTTAAAATCTCAGTTGTATAAGTGGTTTGGTCTAGTATGAGGTTTGACATCTGTGGTTATTTAATGCTACTTAGATATCATAGAAAGGTATAGAGTGATCGGGAGAGAGGGATTGATGGAAAGGTATAGAGCGATAGGGAGAGAGGGATTAATGGAAAGGTATAGAGCGATAGGGAGAGAGGGATTAATGGAAAGGTATAGAGCGATAGGGAGAGAGGGATTAATGGAAAGGTATAGAGCGATAGGGAGAGAGGGATTGATGGAAAGGTATAGAGCGATAGGGAGAGAGGAATTAATGGAAAGGTATAGAGCGATCGGGAGAGAGGGATTGATGGAAGGGTATAGAGCGATAGGGAGAGAGGGATTGATGGAAAGGTATAGAGCGATAGGGAGAGAGGGATCGATGGAAAGGTATAGAGTGATCGGGAGAGAGGGATTAATGGAAAGGTATAGAGCGATAGGGAGAGAGGGATTAATGGAAAGGTATAGAGCGATAGGGAGAGAGGGATTAATGGAAAGGTATAGAGCGATCGGGAGAGAGGGATTGATGGAAGGGTATAGAGCGATAGGGAGAGAGGGATTGATGGAAAGGTATAGAGCGATAGGGAGAGAGGGATTGATGGAAAGGTATAGAGCGATAGGGAGAGAGGGTTAGATGGAAAGGTATAGAGCGATAGGGAGAGAGGGATTGATGGAAAGGTATAGAGTGATCGGGAGAGAGGGATTATTGGAAAGGTATAGATCGATAGGGAGAGAGGGATTAATGGAAAGGTATAGAACGATCGGGAGAGAGGATTGATGGAAAGGTATAGAGTGATCGGGAGAGAGGGATTGATGGAAAGGTATAGAGCGATAGGGAGAGAGGGATTGATGGAAAGGTATAGAGTGATCGGGAGAGAGGGATTGATGGAAAGGTATAGAGCGATCGGGAGAGAGGGATTGATGGAACAGGATAGAGCGATAGGGAGAGAGGGATTGATGTGAAGGTATAGAGCGATCGGGAGAGAGGGATTGATGGAAAGGTATAGAGCGATAGGGAGAGAGGGATTGATGGAAAGGTATAGAGCGATCGAGAGAGAGGGATTGATGGAAAGGTATAGAGCGATCGGGAGAGAGGGATTGATGGAAAGGTATAGAGCGATCGGGAGAGAGGGATTGATGGAAAGGTATAGAGCGATAGGGAGAGAGGGATTGATGGAAAGGTATAGAGCGATCGGGAGAGAGGGATTAATGGAAAGGTATAGAACGATCGGGAGAGAGGGATTGATGGAACAGGATAGAGCGATAGGGAGAGAGGGATTGATGGAAAGGTATAGAGCGATAGGGAGAGAGGGATTGATGGAAAGGTATAGAGCGATAGGGAGAGAGGGATTGATGGAAAGGTATAGAACGATCGGGAGAGAGGGGTTGATGGAAAGGTATAGAGCGATCGGGAGAGAGGGATTGATGGAAGGGTATAGAGCGATAGGGAGAGAGGGATTGATGGAAAGGTATAGAGCGATCGGGAGAGAGGGATTGATGGAACAGGATAGAGCGATAGGGAGAGAGGGATTGATGGAAAGGTATAGAGCGATAGGGAGAGAGGGATCGATGGAAAGGTATAGAGTGATCAGGAGAGAGGGATTAATGGAAAGGTATAGATCGATAGGGAGAGAGGGATTAATGGAAAGGTATAGAACGATCGGGAGAGAGGATTGATGGAAAGGTATAGAGCGATAGGGAGAGAGGGATTGATGGAAAGGTATAGAGTGATCGGGAGAGAGGGATTGATGGAAAGGTATAGAGTGATAGGGAGAGAGGGATTGATGGAAAGGTATAGAGTGATCGGGAGAGAGGGATTGATGGAAAGGTATAGAGCGATAGGGAGAGAGGGTTAGATGGAAAGGTATAGAGCGATAGGGAGAGAGGGATTGATGGAAAGGTATAGAGTGATCGGGAGAGAGGGATTATTGGAAAGGTATAGATCGATAGGGAGAGAGGGATTAATGGAAAGGTATAGAACGATCGGGAGAGAGGATTGATGGAAAGGTATAGAGCGATAGGGAGAGAGGGATTGATGGAAAGGTATAGAGTGATCGGGAGAGAGGGATTGATGGAAAGGTATAGAGCGATAGGGAGAGAGGGATTGATGGAAAGGTATAGAGTGATCGGGAGAGAGGGATTGATGGAAAGGTATAGAGCGATAGGGAGAGAGGGTTAGATGGAAAGGTATAGAGCGATAGGGAGAGAGGGATTGATGGAAAGGTATAGAGCGATAGGGAGAGAGGGATTGATGGAAAGGTATAGAGCGATAGGGAGAGAGGGATTGATTTGAAGGAATAGAGCGATCGGGAGAGAGGGATTGATGGAAAGGTATAGAGTGATCGGGAGAGAGGGATTGATGGAAAAGTATAGAGCGATAGGGAGAGAGGGATTGATGGAAAGGTATAGAGCGATAGGGAGAGAGGGATTGATGGAAAGGTATAGAGCCATAGGGAGAGAGGGATTGATAGAAAGGTATAGAGCGATCGGGAGAGAGGGGTTGATGGAAAGGTATAGAGTGATCGGGAGAGAGGGATTGATGGAAGGGTATAGAGCGATAGGGAGAGAGGGATTGATGGAAAGGTATAGAGCGATCGGGAGTGAGGGATTGATGGAACAGGATAGAGCGATAGGGAGAGAGGGATTGATGGAAAGGTATAGAGTGATCGGGAGAGAGGGATTAATGGAAAGGTATAGAGCGATAGGGAGAGAGGGATTAATGGAAAGGTATAGAGCGATAGGGAGAGAGGGATTGATGGAAAGGTATAGAGTGATCGGGAGAGAGGGATTGATGGAAAGGTATAGAGCGATAGGGAGAGAGGGTTAGATGGAAGGTATAGAGCGATAGGGAGAGAGGGATTGATGGAAAGGTATAAAGCGATCGGGAGAGAGGGATTGATGGAAAGGTATAGAGTGATCGGGAGCGAGGGATTGATGGAAAGGTATAGAGCGATCGGGAGAGAGGGATTGATGGAAAAGTATAGAACGTTAGGGAGAGAGGGATTAATGGAAAGGTATAGAACGATCTGGAGAGAGGGATTGATGGAAAGGTATAGAGCGATAGGGAGAGAGGGATTGATGGAAAGGTATAGAGTGATTGGGAGAGAGGGATTGATGGAAAGGTATAGAGCGATAGGGAGATAGGGATTGATGGAACAGGATAGAGCAATAGGGAGAGAGGGATTGATGGAAAGGTATAGAGTGATCGGGAGAGAGGGATTGATGGAAAGGTATAGAGCGATAGGGAGAGAGGGATTGATGGAAAGGTATAGAGCGATTGGGAGAGAGGGATTGATGGAAACAGATGAAGAGAGAGATACACACAAACAAACACACAAACATACACTTATTCAAACCCGGGTCACCTGCGCAAATCTTCAGGTGTCAGGTAAGCTTGCTCATCACGCGAGCTAGCAGAGTTCACACACACAGACACACACACATACACACACAGACACAGACACACACACGTTTAGCCCCCCCCCCCCACAGAGCAATATATCAAGCCACACTTCTAAAAGGCGTAGAGATAAAAGCAGAGAGCCATCTCCTCTTCATATTCCCAGCCTGCCCCTAGGGTCTGAATAGAAGACACCCAGAGGGGCGACCATAAACCCCCTGTCCCTTCATCACCCCCTCAGTGACCGCCCGGCAGTATTCCATGTCAGGGGCCCCTTGGAATCCCAGCCTCAGGGAATACCATCTCTCTGTTTGAAGTCAGGCCTGAAATCTATAGCCTGCTGAGGACAGCAGAGAGCAGAGCATGTGTTATTATCACACACACACACACACACACACACACACACACACACACACACACACACACACACACACACACACACACACACACACACACACACACACACACACACACATATAACATGCACCACACACATTTATACTGACTCTGCATACACACTCACATACAATCATCATATCCTGTACGCTGGTGCTACTCTGTTTATTGAATATTCTGATGCCTAGTCACCTTACCCCTATACATATCTACCTCTATCACTCCAGTATCCCTGCACATTGTAAATATGGTATTGGAACTAACTGACCCTGTATATACATAGCTTATTTATTTCTTTATTTCTTTTTCCTACAACATTGATATTGGGGCGGCAGGGTAGCCTAGTTAGAGCGTTGGACTAATAACCGAAAAGTTGCAAGATCGAATCCCCGAGCTGACAAGGTAAAAATCTGTTGTTCTGCTCCTGAACAAGGCAGTTAACCCACTAGGCTATCATTGAAAATAAGAATTTGTTCATAACTGGCTTGCCTAGTTAAATAAAGGTAAAATAAAAAAAATTTGGGTTTAGAGCTAGCAGGAAAGGCATTTCACTGTGTCATTAAAACTTGAAACATACACACACACACGCACACCCACCAAATCTTGACTGTGACAGTCGATGACATGTCCCAACCATTGAGAAGGTCTGAGGTGACATCCTCCCTGAAGTGCTTATGACTTATGACATATGACTCACAGGCATGGCCCAATGTGATGTCATGGCCTTTAAACAGTCTTTAATGTTCAGGACACTACTGGGACTGGTTTAGACCAGATGATTCAAGTGGAGCAGCTCTCCATTGCTCTTCAAAGAGATGGAGCAGAACTGCAGTCCTCGTGCCAGGGGAGACTCATGATCTGGATAATCTTTACCAACGGATGCCATCCCAACCACTGGGTTGCCTCTGAAGCTAAGCAGAGTTGTGCCTGGGCAGAGCCTGGATGGAAGATCACTCAGACCAGATGCAGCTGGAAGTGGTATTGGAGGGAGGGAGGGAGGGTCTGTAGGAGGAACTGTTCACTCTGGTCTAAGGAGACCCCAATGCCCCACGAAAATGATGGGAACGGGGACACTGCCCTACTTCAGATGGGACATTAAACCTTCAAATGGAACTCTTTAAAGGGATGCTTTCCCACACACATTAATCTTAGTCCTGGGCTGTAAAGCATGTTCAGTGGAGAATTTCAGCTTAATCCATGTCTGGGAAACTGGCCCTAAATGTCTTCATTTTCTGTGGTTACTAAAGATCCTATGAAACCTGTCCCAAGAGTAGGGGTGTTAACCCCGGTGTCCTGGCAAAATGTCCTATCTGGGCCCTCATACTACTGTGGGTACATAAATCATCCATAGCTTCCCTCTTCTATCCTCTGGGGCCGAATGTATCAAACATCTGAGTAGGAGTGCTGATTTAAGGACCATTTTTGGCCTTTGAGATTACAATAAATAAAAACACATGGAGTGATCCTAGAACAGCACTCCTGCTCTGAGACCCTTCATACACACTGCCCCTGCTCCAAGTCTTTCTACTGTAGCAGTGTTAAATTGTCCCTGGTGCCCCCCTGGCCATATTCGAGTGTATTACATAGCATTAATCCACTGAGCCAAACCAGAAATCTAATCACACACACACACACACACACACACACACACACACACACACACACACACACACACACACACACACACACACACACACACACACACACACACACACACACACACACGGAAAATATGATTCTATTTGGCCTGCTGTCTCTGGTCAGGTTTCGAGACAGACAGAGATGCTGTGGCCACTTTCCATACACACACAGACACATACACACACAAACATTTTTTTGTCCTGGCTACAGTGGCGTCAGAAAAATAGAATCTGTCACTGAGAAAATTGAGAGAACGTGAAAATAGATGAGGGACGAGAGGAAGCGAGGGAAGAAATGACTTCTGCAGACTTTTTCAGGGACTATTACTGTCACGTTATTTTCCTCTCCTTCTCCCACCTGTTTCTTTGACGGACCCTTCCCTGCCCTGCCCTGATGAGGTGAAGATGCTTAAGTTGTCAAGGCGGTTCTGTCACACACACACACACACACACACACACACCCACACCCACACCCACACACACACACACACACACACACACACACACACTCCTTCTGTGGGCAGTTCAGATCACTCACACACTGTTAAAATACCAGTCATGACTACAGGATATCTGTACAACTACTGGCTGGCTCCCTGCTCTGCCATTGACCCTGTGATGTGGGGAGGGAAACCCCTCCCAGTGCTGCTCTCTATCCCCTTTCTGTGAAATAGTACCACACGGCCCTGTTCTGCCCTCCTACCCGCTGAGCCTGGTCACAATATCAATATTCTCATATAAGACTGGAATGTGTGTCTTTATCCCCCTGCTGGGGTGCATTGGAGTGGTTTACACACACAGACACACACACACACACACACAATCACACACAGAGACACACACACACAGACACACAGTGAGTCAGCATCTTTCTCTGTCAGCATCTCTCCCCCTCACCATTTAGGGGATTGGTAACTCCTGGAAACGCTGTCTTCAGTGTGAGTAGGATAAACACACACACACACCTCCGGAATGTTCCAGGAGAAAACAGGGATGGAAATTGAGAGAGAGGGATGGGAAGGGGGGGGGGGGGGGGTGTCTCATGGTAGCCATGGTGGAGTGCAGAGCAACAAGGCTGTGTCTCAATACTTTAAAATGGCTTCCTATCCTTTAGCTTGTGGACCATATGGGATGAACTCCTCGGCTTGCACTGATAGCCGAGAGTCGAGACAGAAGATTGCCACGTGTCAGTAATGCGTTTAACCTTTATGTAACATTCATTCAACCAGGTTGTGAACCAATGAAAACATCACCAAGAGTCAAACCCACAGCCAAGATCTTAACAGTACAAACGCATCATAACAAGTGAGTCACTTGGATCAGACAGATGAACACAGCCACTGCTCTGACTGTACAGTATCGCTCCCCAACTCACAACATCCTCAGAACTGATTCATTCATAACATTCTCGTAACATTGCTCTGTCCTATGCCCTACATGGGCTGCATGCATCCTACCATATTACCTGTATAGGTCACTACTTTTGACCACAGCCCTATGGGCCCTGGTCGAGTACACTAGATAGGGAAAAGGGTGTCATTTGGGACTCAGCGATTGAGAAGGCTGCATACATAACAGCGCGAACGGTAAAGCGCGAACGGTAAAGCGCGAACGGTAAAGTGCATCCACAGCCAACTTGAACCAAGATCAGAACTACTGGAGTGTTGTCTGAAATGCCAAGGACAGGAGCAGGCAGAAACATGTTGGAACAGAGCAGAACAGAGCCCATGTTGGAGATCCTGCCGCCGTTTGGCATGTGATCTGAGGGTCTAAAGCTAAGCGTGAGGATCTCTGTGTGTGTGATCTCATGCCCGCCATGTGGCGTACAGTCCTTTCCCAGGGTGCATTTTTCCATCTGGCCCCACTTGACCAATCAGGCAATTGCGTTTTGATTCCTCCGATGCCTATTGGTGCTCTACCTAGTATTTGTGGTATAGTACTTTTGAACTTATTGTTGACGACATCAAACAGGAAGTAAGCCCTCTATTTCCTATCCCTCCTTCACAGTGGCGTTGAATCCAAATAGCTTTATTGATCCATCGCCAAAGTATAAATTGTTCCCTGTCCTTTGGAATGTAGCACCACAACGCCTAGCACCAGTTCTTGTTTTGCCGAGCACCAGTTCTTGTTTTGCCGAGCACCAGTTCTTGTTTTGCCGAGCACCAGTTCTTGTTTTGCCGAGCACCAGTTCTTGTTTTGCCTAGCACCAGTTCTTGTTTTGCCGAGCACCAGTTCTTGTTTTGCCTAGCAACAGTTCTTGTTTTGCCTAGCACCAGTTCTTGTTTTGCCTAGCACCAGTTCTTGTTTTGCCGAGCACCAGTTCTTGTTTTGCCTAGCACCAGTTCTTGTTTTGCCGAGCACCAGTTCTTGTTTTGCCGAGCACCAGTTCTTGTTTTGCCTAGCACCAGTTCTTGTTTTGCCTAGCACCAGTTCTTGTTTTGCCTAGCACCAGTTCTTGTTTTGCCTAGCACCAGTTCTTGTTTTGCCTAGCACCAGTTCTTGTTTTGCCGAGCACCAGTTCTTGTTTTGCCGAGCACCAGTTCTTGTTTTGCCTAGCACCAGTTCTTGTTTTGCCGAGCACCAGTTCTTGTTTTGCCTAGCACCAGTTCTTGTTTTGCCTAGCACCAGTTCTTGTTTTGCCGAGCACCAGTTCTTGTTTTGCCTAGCACCAGTTCTTGTTTTGCCGAGCACCAGTTCTTGTTTTGCCGAGCACCAGTTCTTGTTTTGCCTAGCACCAGTTCTTGTTTTGCCGAGCACCAGTTCTTGTTTTGCCTAGCACCAGTTCTTGTTTTGCCGAGCACCAGTTCTTGTTTTGCCGAGCACCAGTTCTTGTTTTGCCTAGCACCAGTTCTTGTTTTGCCGAGCACCAGTTCTTGTTTTGCCGAGCACCAGTTCTTGTTTTGCCGAGCACCAGTTCTTGTTTTGCCGAGCACCAGTTCTTGTTTTGCCGAGCACCAGTTCTTGTTTTGCCGAGAACCAGTTCTTATTTTACTCCAACTATCATAGCTCCACAGGGAACCCAGACATGAAGTGGAATTATTACCACATGAGAAGGGACTGGAGGTTGCCCAGTCAGATCACGTGGTCAGGTAAACTCCTGGCCCTATAAAGTCTGAGGAAGTCTGGGGACTAGTTGGCATCAAACTGTGCATTGTGGGCAGCAAACTGATGTCATGGGCATCAACTTCTACCTTCTAGTACATACACAGTCCCTCCTCAGAACAGGCCAGATAGGCAGGCAGAGGGAGGCCTATCCAGTCAATACTATAATATAGAATCCCATTATTGAAATAGTTTATCTAGAGTATTTCTCACACACACAGCCAGCCCGGCCTTGCCTCCACATAGCTGCTACATCACAATAAACGTTACAGCAATTTGCTTTTCAAACCACTACTGCTCCATTGAGATTGTAAAGGTAATAAACAACCAGGCATACAATAACAATAAACAAACACACACAAACCGCTTAGGAAAGCCGCCAGTTAACGAGTCGTTGCCACAGCGATGGCGTTTAATTAATTTAATCAATTTTCTTGTTAGTTAAATGGGCTTTAAAGACGACTGGGCCGGACAGTGTTATAACACACACACACACTCAAACACCCTTTAGGCTGAACAGTGTTGTGCACAGGCTGGAATATGTTCCCGGGATTCATCCGATAACATTCAGGAGTTTACCACATGAGTCACCGGCTTCATTAATAAGTGCATCGACAACCTCGTCCCCACAGTGACCATACGTACATATCCCAACTAGAAGCCATTGATTACAGGCAACATCCGCACTGAGCTATAGTATAAGGCTAGAGCTGCCTCTTTCAAGGAGCAGGACGCTAATCCGGACGCTTATAAGAAATCCTGCTCCGACGAGCCAACAAACATGCAAAGCGTCAATACAGGACTAAGATTGAAGCCTACTATGTGGGCTCTGACACTCGTCGGATGTGGCAGGGCTTGTAAACTATCACAGATTACGAAGGGAATTACGAAGTGACGCGAGCCTACCAGCTAAATATCTTCTATGCTCACGTCGAGGCAAGCAACACAGAGCTATGCATGAGAGCACCAGCTATTCTCAGACGACTGTGATCTCGCTCTCCATGCACGATGTGAGGAAAGCTTTTAAACAGGTTAACATTCACAAGGCCGCAAGGCCAGACGGATTACCAGGATGTGTACTCCGAGCATGCGCTGACCAACTGCCAAGTGCCTTCACTGACATTTTCAACCTCTCTGTCTGAGTCTGTAATACCAACATGTTTCAAGCAGACCACCATAGCCCCTGTGCCCAAGAACACTAAGGTAACCTGCCTAAATGACTACCAACCTGTAGCACTCATGCATGTAGCCATGAAGTGCTTTGAAAGGCTGGTCATGGCTCACATCAACACCATAATCCCAGACACCCTGGACCCACTCCAATTCGCATACCGCCCCAACAGATCCACAGATGACGCTATCTCTATTACACTCCACACCTGGATAAGAGGAACACCTCTGTGAGAATGCTGTTCATTGTCTACAGCTCAGCGTTCAAAACCATAGTGCCCTCCACGTTCATTACTAAGCTCAGGACCCAAAGACTAAACCCCTCCCTCTGCAACTGGATCCTAATGGGCCGGCCCCAGGTGCTGAGGATAGGCAACAACACATCCCTCACGCTGACCCTCAGGGTGCGTGCTCAGTCCCCTCCTGTACTCCCTGTTCACCCACAACTACGTGGCCGCGCACGACACCAACACCATCATTACGTTTGCTGATGACACAACTGTGGTAGGCCTGATCACCGATGACGATGAGATAGCCTATAGGAAGGAGGTAAGTGACCTGGCACTGTCGAAAATAAGGAACGACAACGCCTCTTTCCCATCAGGAGATTGAAAAGATTTGTCATGGGCCCTCAGTTCCTCAAAAAGTTCTACAGCTGCACCATTGAGAGCATCTGTCTGTATCGCCGCTTGGTATGGTAACTGCTTGGCATCCGACCACAAGGCGCTACAGAGGGTGGTGCGGATGGCCCAGTACATCACTGGGGCCAAGCTTCCTGCCATCCAGGACCTATATAATAGGCGGTGTCAGAGGAAAGACCATAAATTGTCAGAGACTCCCGTCACCCAAGTCATAGACTGTTTTCTGTGCTACTTCATGGCAAGCGGTACCGGAGAGCTAAGTCTAGGACCAAAAGGCTTCTTAACAGCTTCTACCACCAAGCCATAAGACTGCTGAACAATTAATCAAATGGCCTCCGGACTATTATATTGACCCCCCCCCACCCCCTCCCGTTTGTACACTGCTGCTACTCGCTGTTTATTATCTATGTATAGTCACTTCACCCCCACCTACATGTACAAATGACCTCATCTAACTTGTGCCCCCGGTCACTGACTCGGTAACGGTACCCCCTGTATATAGCCTCGCTATTGTTATGTTATTGTGTTATTTAATTTTTTTCTTTTTAGTTTATTTGGTAAATATTTTCTCAACTTTTCTTGAACTGCACTGTTGGTTAAAACTTCTCTAGGATAGGGGGCAGCATTTTCACGTTTGGATGAAAAGCATACCCAAATTCAACTGCCAGCTACTCATCCCCATAAGATAAGATATGCACATTATTAGTATATTTGGATAGAAAACACTCTGAAGTTTCTAAAACTGTTTCATCATGTCTGTGAGTATAACATAACTTATTTAGCAGGCGAAACCCCGAGGACAAACCATTCAGATTTTATTTTTTTTGAGGTCACTCTCTTTTCAATTGTTTTCATTGGGAATCCAGATTTCTAAGGGACCTTCTTGCAGTTCCTACCGCTTCCACTGGATGTTAACAGTCTTTAGAAATTGGTTGAGGTTTTTCCTTTGTGTAATGAAGAAGTACGGCCATTTTGAATCAGGGTCACTTGAAGTGTCCTGTTAGATAGAGGCGCGTGACCAGAAAGCTAGCTACAGTTTGTTTTAATCCTGTATTGAACACTGATCATCCCGTCTTCAATTTGATCGATTATTTACGTAAAAAAATACCTACAGTTGTATTCCAAAAGTAGTTTGAAATGTTTTGGCAAAGTTTACAAGTAACTTTTGAGATATTTTGTAGTCACGTTGCACAAGTTGGAACCGGTGTTTTTCTGGATCAAACGCGCCAAATAAATTGACATTTTGGATATATATCGACAGAATTAACCGAACAAAAGGACCATTTGTGATGTTTATGGGACATATTGGAGTGCCAAAAACAGAAGCTCGTCAAAGGTAAGGCATGAATTATATTTTTATTTCTGCGTTTTGTGTCGCGCCTGCAGGGTTGAAATATGCTTCTCTCTTTGTTTACTATGGTGCTATCCTCAGATAATAGCATTGTTTGCTTTTGCCGAAAAGCCTATTTGAATTCTGACATGTTGGCTGGATTCACAACAAGTGTAGCTTTAATTTGATATCTTGCATGTGTGATTTAATGAAAGTTTGATTTTTATAGTCATTTATTTGAATTTGGTGCTCTGCATTTTCACTGGCTTTTGGCCAAGTGGGATGGTAGCGTCCCGCCTATCCCAGAGAGGTTGGGCTTGTAAGTAAGCATTTTCACGGTAAGGTCTACACTTGTTGTATTCGGCGCATGTGACAAATATATTTTTAGTTGATTTTCTCATCTTCAGCCTATTTCTCTTTTTATATGCCCCCCCCCCCGCCCCCCCCCCCCCCCCCCCCCCCCCCCACACACACACACACACGCCAATCGTTGTGCTTCACCTCGCGGGCGCTTGTTGACATCTGCCATGATGTGTCAGGGAAATTAACCTAAGGGCCACACACACACGGTCGATTTGAAGACCCTCTGCGTCCTCCAGAGCAGAGGGCTGTCGCTAGCAGCACCTTGGCCCGCTGACGCTGTCACACACTGGGGAGTGAAGGGTTACACTGTGGGGGTGAAAGGAACCAGAGCTAATATGCTATCGCTCTAATGCTTCTGACTGATTTACTCCCATTGGGTTATGATATGGCTGTTCACTCATGACTGCACGGCCAAGTACGACTCCAACACCATCAAGTTTGCTGATGACACAACAGTGGTAGGCCTGATCAGCGACAACGATGAGACAGCCTATAGGGAGGAGGTCAGAGACCTGACCGTGTGGTGCCAGAACAACAACCTCTCCCTCAACGTGATCAAGACAAAGTAGATGATTGTGGACTACAGGAAAAGGAGGACCGAGCACGCCCCAATTCTCATCGAGGGGGCTGTAGTGGAGCAGTTTGAGAGCTTCAAGTTCCTTCGCGTCTACATCCTCAACAAACTAACATGGTCCAAGCACACCAAGACAGTCGTGAAGAGGGCACGACAAAACCTATTCCCCCTCAGGAGACTGAAAATATTTGGCATGGGTCCTTAGATCCTCAAAAGGTTCAACAGCTGCACCATCGAGAGCATCCTGCCGGGTGCATCACTGCCTGGTATGCAACCGCTCTTTCTCCGATCGCAAGGCACTACAGAGGGTAGTGCGTGCGGCCCAGTACATCACCGGGGCCAGTACTGCCATCCAGGAGCTTTATACCAGGTGGTGTCAGAGGAAGGCCCTAAAAATGTACTCCAGCCGCCCTAGTCATAGACTGCTACCGCACGGCAAGCGGTACTGGAGCGCCAAGCAATAAGACTCCTGAACAGCTAATCAAATGGCAACCCAAACTATTTTCATTGCAATAAGTGGGTGTTTATTCATCATACCTCTATGTATGTTATGTGTCTCTCTCCACCAGGAGATCCAGGACATGCTGCCGGGGCTGGGCCAGAGAGAGTCCTGGGGGGAGCTGGGTAGCGGAGACACAGAGGACGGTAGTGGAGACTGCGACGATGAGGACGGGTGTCAAGGGTCTGGAACGGGGGCAGTCAAGACCTGTGAGTGACAAAGACACACTTACACACACACACACACAACCAGACACACACACACACACACACGTATGCATGTGTCACGCACATGCTCACACACACGCACCTCTCTGATTCAGTGTTTACATCTGAACAACCAAGTACATCAAGCCTCTAGTGTAGATGGCCAGGCAGGACTGACTGTGTGTCTGGGTGAGTTGTAGTACCTTCTGGCTGAAAAAGCCAGCAGCTGTCTGCTAATACAAACAGGGCAACACTCTGGAGACCTGGACTGGCATCATATGCTGGGAGGAAGGGAGGGAGGGCTAACAAAAGGCTTGGGCCTCCTGTATTTGGAAAACATCTGAGAAATAGAATATTGCATCTACTTCACTGGGCAACCATTCCAGGTCTTGTTCTTGGTTTATCTTTGTCACTCTCTCCCTCTCTATCTCTCTCTTGTTCTGTCTTGCCTTCTCTCCCTTTATCCCTCTCTCAAATGTTTACATTGCCAAAGCAGGTGAAATAGATAAACAAAGTGAAATAGGCAATATAAAATGAACAGTAAACATTACACTCACAAAAGCTCCAAAGCAATAGAGACATTTTAAATATAATATTATGGCTATTTCTCTCTCTCTCTCTCTCTCTCTCTCTCTCTCTCTCTCTCTCTCTCTCTCTCTCTCTCTCTCTCTCTCTCTCTCTCTCTCTCTCTCTCTCTCATCCTCTCCGTCTCTCTCTCTCACTCGCTCTTGCTGTCTCTCTATCAATTCAATTTAAGGGCTTTATTGGCATGGAAAACATATGTTAACATTGCCAAAGCAAGTGAAATAGACAATAAACAAAAGTGAAATAAACAACAAAAAATGAACAGTAAACACAGAAGTTCCAAAATAATAAAGATATTTTAAATGTCATATTATGACTATATACAGTGTTGTAACAATGTGCAAATAGTTAAAGTACAAAAAGGAAATTAGATAAACATAAATATAGGTTGTATTTACAATGGTGTTTGTTCTTCAGTGGTTGCCCTTTTCTTGTGGCAACAGGTCACAAATCTTGCTGCTGTGATGGCACACTGTGATATTTCACCCAGTAGATATGGGAGGTTATCAAAATTGGGTTTGTTTTCAAATTCTTTGTGGATTTGTGTAATCTGAGGGAAATATATGTCTCTAATATGGTCATACATTTGGCAGGAGGTTAGGAAGTGCATCTCAGTTTCCACGTCATTTTGTGGACAGTGTGCACATAGTCTGTCTTCTCTTGAGAGCCAGGTCTGCCTACAGTGGCCTTTCTCAATAGCAAGGCTATGCTCACTGAGTCTGTACATAGTCAAAGGTTTCCTTAAGTTTGGGTCAGTCACAGTGGTCAAGTATTCTGCTTTCTCTGTTTAGGGCCAAATAGCATTCTAGTTTGCTCAATTTTTTTGTTAATTCTTTCCAATGTGTCAAGTAATTATGTTTTCTCATGATTTGGTTGGGTCTAATTGTGTTGCTGTCCTGGGTCTCTGTGGTGTCTGTTTGTGTTATTGAACAGAGCCCCAGGACTAGCTTGCTTAGGGGACTCTTCTCCAGGTTCATCTGTCTGTTGGTGATGGCTTTGTTATGGAGGTTTTGGGAAGCGCTTCCTTTTAGGTGGTTGTAGAATTTTACGGCTCTTTTCTGGATTTTGATCATTTGCGGGTATCGGCCTAATTCTGCTCTGCATGCATTATTTGGTGTTTTACATTGCCTATCTTGGTTGGGGACAGAAGCACCAGATAATCAGCAAATAGTAGACATTTAACTTCAGATTATAGTAGGGTGAGGCCGGGTGCTGCAGACTGTTCTAGTGCCCTCGTCAATTCATTGACATATATGTTGAAGAGGGTGGGGCTTAAGCTGCATCCCTGTCTCACCCCACGGCCTGTGGAAAGAAATGTTTGTGTTTTTGCCAATTTTAACCACACACTTGTTGTTTGTGTACATGGATTTTATAATGTCATATGTTTTTCCCCCAACACCACTTTCCATCAATTTGTAAAGCAGACCCTCATGCCAAACTCAGTCAAAGGCTTTTTTGAAATCAACAAAGCATGAGAAGACTTTGCCATTGCTTTGGTTTGTTTGCTTGTCAATTAGGGTGTGCAAGGTGAATATTAGGGTGTGCAGCGTGGTCTGTCGCACGGTAATTTGGTAAAAAGCCAATTTTACATATGCTCAGTACAATGTTTTCACTAAGGAAACGTCTGCTGTTAATGATAATGCAGAGGATTTTCCCAAGGTTGCTGTTGACGCATATCCCACGGTAGTTATTGGGGTCAAATTTGTCTCCACTTTTGTGGATTGAGGTGATCAGTCCTTGGTTCCAAATATTGGGGAAGATGCCAGAGCTAAGGATGATGTTTGTAACGGCAGTCTAAGTCGTCCTCCTCCTCAGACGAGGAGAGGCGAGAAGGTTCTGAGGACCAATGTGCAGCGTGGTAATTTTCCATGATTTAATTAACACAAAACAAGACACTATACAAAATGACAAAACAAACTAACCGTCACAGTCCTAGCTGGTGCAGACAAAACACAAAGACAGGAAACAACCACCCACCATCCCCAACACAAAACAAGCCACCTATATATGATTCTCAATCAGGGACAACGATTGACAGCTGTCTCTGATTGAGAACCATATTAGGCTGAACACAGAAACAGACGAACTAGACACACAACATAGAATTCCCACCCAGCTCACGTCCTGACCAACACTAAACAAGCAAAACACATAAGAACTCTGGTCAGGGCGTTACAATGTTAAAGAGTTTAATTTAAGTATAGACAATTTGAATTTTTTGTCTGTATATTTTATCATTTCATTGAGGATACCAACACCACAGGCCTTTTTGGGTTGAAGGGTTTGTATTTTGTCCTTTAGTTCATTCGGTGTAATTGGAGAATCCAGTGGGTTCTGGTAATCTTTAATAGTTGATTGTAAGATTTGTATTTGATCATGTATATGTTTTTGCTATTTGTTCTTTGTTATAGGGCCAAAAAGATTGAAGAAGTGGTTTACCCATACATCTCCGTTTTGGATAGATAACTCTTCGTGTTGTTTGTTTAGTGTTTTCCAATTGTGGTTAGAGTCTATGGATTCTTCAATTACATTGAGATGATTCCTGACGTGCTGTTCCTTCTTTTTCCGCAGTGTATTTCTGTATTGTTTTATTTATTCACCATAGTGAAGGCGTAGACTCAGGTTTTCTGGGTGTCTTTGTTTTTGGGTGGATAGGTTTCTTAATTCGTTTCTTAGGTTTTTGCATTCTTCTACTGCCAAGTTTACACCTTCACTATTACAGTGAAACGTTTTGTCCAGGAAGTTGTCTAAAACAGATTTAATTTGTTGTTGCCTAATTGTTTTTGGTAGGTTTCCACACTACTTTCCTTCCATCTATAGCATTTCTTAATATTATTCAGTTCCTTCGGCTTTGATGCCTCACAACTGGTTATTGCTCTGTTCAAGTAGACTGTGATTTTGCTGTGATCTGACTGTGAACGCTCTGAGAGACTCTGGGTTGAGGTCAGTGATAAAGTAGTCTACAGTACTACTGCCAAGAGATTAGCTATATGTATACCTACCATAGGAGTCCTCTCGAAGCCTACAATTGACTATGTACATATCCAGCGTCCGACAGAGCTGCAGGAGTTGTGACTTGTTTTTGTTGGTTATGTTGTTGTAGTTGGGCCTAGGGGGTCATATGGGGAAGGGAATGCTGTTACATCCAGGTAGGTGTTTGTACCTCTTTATCCTGAGGATGTCAGATTCTTGTCCTGTTCTGGCATTTAGGTCGCCACAGACTAGTACATGACCCTGGGCCGGGAAATGATTGATTTCCCATTCCAGGAGGGAGAAGCTGTCTTCATTAAAGTATGTGGATTCTAGTGTGGTGATATAGGTAGCACACAGGGTACAGCGGGAGGGCGCTTCAAAGGCCTCTGCATTTGGGTGGGGTGGGCTGTGCGACTCACCTGCCATTGTTTGGCTCAAGGGCCTTGACACCTCTCACTTCACACTTCAGTGGTAATTGAAGTTGTATCTGTTCTGTTCTGTCCTGGCAAGCTTGGTAGCCTTAACTTAGCATTCAGTCCTTATAAAGTAAAATATATCATTGTAATGTGTTTTTCTTCTTGGCTTTTGAAAAAAAAAAAATAGCTTCCGACTAAACATGACTCACTCAGTTCCAGGTTGGATGGTATTTTCAGGTTTCGGTTGTTTGTTTGCCAGAGCATTTGCTGTATAGCTTGGAAATAATAATCCTAGTAGGTAGTAGGAAGCCTTCCACGTAATTCCGTCCAAAATCAGGTTGTTGGTTTGAAGTTTTGATTTGGAGTGAAAGTTATGTTGTGGAGGGTAGCATCCTGTATATGTCCCTGCCAAAAAATCTAAGTTTATCTAACTCTAAATCGTATCTTTTTGTAAAAACATGCTGAAAAATGTGGGCACTCACATGCAGCTGTGTCTCTCTCTTTCTCTCTATCTGTGTCTCTCTCGCTCTCGCTCTCTCTCAGCCTTGACTTCAGTGGTCCTTTCCCTGCTGAGTTTTTACTTTGTAGGGTGCGGTCATGTACAGTGTGTGTGTGTGTGTGTGTGCTTGTTTGTCAAGCATGTGTGTGTGAGTGCAGAACTGTATTGATGGGACAGTGTGTTGACAAGGCCACTGGACCTGCCTCTGGGGTGCTGTTGATTTACAGGGCTAACCAGTAGTGTAAAGTACTTTAAGGAAAAATACTTTAAAGTACTACTTAAGTCGTTTTTTGGGGTATCTGTACTTAACTATTTATATTTTTGCCAACTTTTACTTCACTACATTCCTAAAGAAAAGTATGTACTTTTTACTCCATACATTTCCCCTGACACCCAAAAGTACCCATTACATTTTGACAGGAAAATTGTCAAATTTACACACTTATCAAGAAAACATCCCTGGTGATCCGTACTGCGTCTGATCTGGCGGACTCACTGCTTAATATAAGGAATTTGAAATGGTTTATAATTGTACTTTTCATACTTAAGTACATTTGAGCAATTCCATTTAATTTTCATACTTAAGCATATTTAAAACCAAATACTTTTAGACTTTTACTCAAGTAGTATTTTACTGGGGGACTTCCACTTTTAGTTGGGTCTTTTTCTATTAACTTCTACTTGGTCACCATGCCGGATCCGGGAGCATCCTCATCAGTAAAAAAGATGACTAGCATAGCCTAGCATAGCGCCACAAGTAAATACTAGCATATAAATATCATGAAATCACAAGTCCAAGACACCAAATGAAAGATACACATCTTGTGAATCCAGCCATCATTTCTGATTTTTAAAATGTTTTACCGCGAAAACACAATATGTATTTCTATTAGCTAACCACAATAGCAAAAGACTCAACCGCATATTTTCATAATTTTTTTACCGCATAGGTAGCTATCACAAAACCGACCAAATAGAGATATAATTAGTCACTAACCAAGAAACAACTTCATCAGATGACAGTCTTATAACATGTTATACAATAAATCTATGTTTTGTTCGAAAATGTGCATATTTGAAATGCCAATATTTCAGATTTTTTAGGTGTTTTAAAGCGAAAGCACAATATAGCATTATATTAGCTTACCACAATAGCAAAACACACAACCGCAAAAAACAGCAAAAGATATAAAATTATTCACTAACCTTGACAAACTTCATCAGATGACAGTCCTATAACATCATGTTACACAATACATATATGTTTTGTTCGAAAATGTGCATATTTACCGGTACAAATCGTGGTTTTACAATGTGAATACGTAGTCAAAATGCACAAAATTCTCCAGAGATATTTTGGACAGTCACCTAATCTAATCAAATAACTCATCATAAACTTTACTAAAAAATACATGTTGTACAGCAAATGAAAGATACACTAGTTCTTAATGCAACCACTGGGTTAGATTTTTAAAAATAACTTTAGTACGACATAGAGCTTACGTTATAGCGAGACAGCGCCCGCAATAAGTGCGGAAAATATGACTAAACATTTTCCACAGAAATACGAAATAACATCATAAATGGTTCCTACTTTTGCTGAGCTTCCATCAGAATCTTGTACAAGGAGTCCTTTGTCCAGAATAATCGTTGTTTGGTTTTAGAATGTCCTCTTCTCCTGTCAAATTAGCAACCATAGCTAGCCATGTGGCGCAAACGTGCCCAACTTCACATGACGCAAAGAAAAGAAAATTCCAAAACTCGCAATAAACGTTCAATAAACTGATACAACTCGGTTGAGAAAAACTACTTTATGATGTTTTTATCACATCTATCAAATAAAATCAGAGCCGGAGATATCTAACGTGTATACCGAAAGCTTTTCAGAAGGCGATCTGGGGTTCCTTCTCGCGCCTTTCGAAGACAATGAAATTTCCAGACACGTCATTCCAAAAGCTCTTGTTCGGCCTCAGATCAAACTAGACACCCCATTCCACCTCTCACTCACTCACTCACTCACTCAGTCACTCACACACACACACACACACACACACACACACACACACACACACACACACACACACACACACACACACACACACACACACACACACACACACACACACACACACACACACACACACACACACAGCCAACTGCTTAGTAAAGGCAATGTTGATTGGCCAGATCAATCCCTATTTGCCTTTAAGCAAGGCTCTCTATGTAATAGCCAATACGTCCTTGGCGTTTAGGACCTAACTGTGTTTTCATATTACTTAATGGCATTAAAGTAACTTCAGTCATTAGTTACTGCCATTGGCATAGACAGGACAGTCTCTTTCCATCCAGTCTGAAGTGGAGGGTTGTCATATAGCATTGATGTGATGGCGGTTGTTTTTCCACACCATGTGACCTTACCTGGAAAAGCTTTGTGCCCTAGTTAGTGGTTATATTTGAGGTCATGAGTTTTTCCTGGTCAGGTTTCATGGTAAGGAAAAACTCCTGGCCTTAAAGTTACAGTATTTTATAATACTACATGTTTGTGCATTACACTGCTTGCCTTGGCAGTGGATTTTGGTATAGAGAGACTAGATCATCACCCTACAGAGGATGTATTATTTTAATTTGAGCCAGTTTGCTACAGCAGGAAAACAATCTTGCAGCAACATGAAATGGGAATTATTATGGACATTTTTGTAAGGGTCAATCGAGTCTGAAATTTCAAAGTGGAAATTATGAACTTCAGAAGCCTTTTTAAACCTCAAATACACTACAAGTTTTACATTTCCTGCATTACAGTGATCAAATTAAGCATTCTAGGCTTGGAAAAGGAGAAAAAAGGAGCAGTGAAAAAAAGGGATGTGTGAAGTTAAACAGAGGGAAATAAAAGCACTCTCCTTTCCCAACCTTCTCCGTAGCTGCCAGGCTGGCCAGGTATTCTACTCAGAAGACATCACAAAATAGATGGCATCATGAGGATGGAATATTATGTGGATATATTGACATCAAGACATCAGTCAGGAAGTTAAAGCTTGGTCGCAAATGGGTCTTCCAAATGGACAATTACCCCAAGCATACTTCAAAAGTTAGAATAATGGCTTATGGACAACAAAGTCAAGGTATTGGAGTGGCCATCACAAAGCCTTGATCTCAATCCCATTGAACATTTGTTGGCAGAACTGAAAAAGCATGTGTGAGCAAGGAGGCCTACAAATCTGACTCAGTTATACCAGCTCTGTCAGGAGGAATGGGCCAAAATTCATCCAACTTATGGAAGCTTGTGGAAGGCTACCCGAAATGTTTGACCCAAGTTAAGTAATTTAAAGGCAATGCTACCAAATACTAATTGAGTGTATGTAAACTTCTGACCCACTGGGAATGTGATGAAAAAAATAAAAGCTGAAATAAATCATTCTCTCTACTATTATTCTGACATTTCACATTTTTAAAATAAAGTGGTGATCCTAACTGACCTAAAACATGGAATTTTTACTAGGATTAAATGTCAGGAATTGTGAAGAACTGAGTTTAAATGTATTTGGCTAGGGTGTATGTAAACTTCCGACTTCAACTATATACAGTGGGGCAAAAAAGTATTGGCCATAGTGGAGTTTGGAGTGTGACTGTTTGAGGTTGTGGACAGGTGTTTTTTATACTGATAACAAGTTCAAACAGGTGCCATTAATACAGGTAACGAGTGGAGGACAGAGGAGCCTCTTAAAGAAGAAGTTACACGTCTGTGAGAGCCAGAAATCTTGCTTGTTTGTAGGTGACCAAATACTTATTTTCCACCATAATTTGCAAATAAATTCATAAAAAATCCTAAAATGTGATTTTCTGGATTTTTTTTTTTCATTTTATCTGTCATAGTTGAAGTGTACCTATGATGAAAATTACAGGCCTCTCTCATCTTTTTAAGTGGGAGAACTTGCACAATTGGTGGCTGACTAAATACTTTTTTGCCCCACTGTACAGCACCAAAGAGGGAGAAGGTAACTCACCCTACAGGGGTAATATACAGCACCAAAGAGGGAGGGTAACTCACCCTACAGGGGTATCATACAGCACCAAATAGGGAGAAGGTAACTCACCCTAAAGGGGTATCAATACAGCACCAATGAGGGAGAAGGTAACTCACCCTACAGGGTGTAATATACAGCACCAAAGAGGGCGACCTGTTTGCCCCTCCCCCCATTCTGAATAACATACCGTTCCTGTCACTCGCTCTCCTTCTGCCTTCCTTGACCCTAGCCTCCCCCTTTTCATAGAAACAGCCTCTCTCATCACTCTTTGACCCTCGTTCGCAGGCAACCTGAGTGGGAAGAATCTGTGCAGGGATCAGGGGTCTCCCTCTGGAAATGCCAGGGGTATGGCAGCAGGGTAATACAGAAAGGCAATCATGAGGCACAACCTACCATGCTTTAGAGAGGGTCACCTAGCAACAGGTGCTAAATGGCATGGGTTGAGGAATCGGGGGGAGCGAGGGTGAGGATAAGGTTGTGTGCTTTACTGGGGTATGGTTAGGGGGTATGGGGTACAGCTCAGCGCAGTACAGGTTGAGTAAATGGGCTTAAAAGGACAATGTCACCCACTAGTTGGCCTGTTAATGTGACAGGGCCCCAAGATGGATGAGATTCCTGAAGAGGAGAGTTGGGTCTTTGGGAGAAGAGAGGGAGCCCTGTACTAAACACACACTCTAACACTAACACTTTAACTAACTCTGTACTGTAAGTTGGTGAACTTCTTTAACAACCTTGTGTGGGTCCCCTGCCAAACTCACACACGCTCATACACACTCCAGGTGCCCCTCAATATGGGCAGGTGTGTGTGATGAAGTGGAGAACACACAGCTGAATCCATTCCTACATAGTTAGTATCTATCAACGTCAGTTCCAGGCTCCCAGGGAGCAGGCACATATCAGATTAAATAGAGGTGTAGAACAAATACCAATGCAAGTGAGTGTGTGTGTTTCCTGACTGAAATCTCACATCTAACACACACACTCCCATACGGTGGTATTTGTTCTACACATTGTCTGCAGCCCAGGCGATCGATAGAGACACTTCATGGTGGAGCTAAGAGCTTTCACCTGCTTTTCACTGACACCTGCTCTGTAACCTGTCAACTGGTAGAGAGAGAAAGATCTGAGTGTCTGGAGCTAATACACACTCTATTCTTTAGACACTGCTTAAGGAAGCCATTCTCTGGCAGCACATCTCTATTCAACAACCCACTCTATATTTAATATGTAGTCTTAAGGCCTTGGTAGAGAAGGAGAGAGAGAGGGAGAGAGAGAGAGGGGAGGGAGGGAGAAAAAAGGGAAGAGGGCTGTCACAGCTGAATAATAGAGGAGAGCGTTTTATGTGAGTAAAAACTGTTATTAGCCTGTCAACGTCTGAGTAGGGCTGGATGCAGGGGGATGACTGCTGCATTTGCTTGTTGTTGAAGCTAACACTGTGTGGTACAAGGCTTATAATGCTTCAGTGTACACATATTTACATGTATACAACAAATCCATGAACAAATTTGTCCTCTAGCGCAAAGTGGATTTATACTTGACTTGGGGGCTATGTCAACAGTCTTAAATGTTAAGTCCCCATATTTGGGGACCCTATTTGATAAAAAAATTATTAATTCAGTCTGGTATGAGAATGGTAGCCCCTATCTGCAAAAGCAGGGTGTCTGCGGAAAGGTGAGTATCTTGGCTGTTGATCGGTGCCTTCAAATCTTTGGTGTGACTTACTTACATAAATGGGCATACACATTTATAAAGGCAGGCTGAGCCGATGATCTCGTTTCAAGATGGCTGCAGCCTACATTTCGGTTAGCGTTGTGAAACATAAACAAAATTAACACGGAATACGTTGATGCACACCAAAAGCCGTGACTCCACAGATCATGAGGATATCTTATTTGTCTGCCTGTGACCTACTGTTATTGATCACCAGCCCCAAGAGTCAAAATGTTTATTTTACACAACGTTTTCGCCAAACAGGAAACGTCTTACAAGGCAGCTTCCATTTGGTCTGTTTGAGCTATAGCTACATTGGGTTATCAAATTAATCATTAGGTTTGTAGGAACACATTTGGCCTATTGCCAATGTTATCTAATGTATGATTTAATGGCAACATCGAATGTCCAAGAGGGACTATCTTTGCGCATTAAAGAAATGTTGTTACCTGCGCTGTAGGCATCCATTACACAGTCTTGTAGCCAATGAGATACAATTTTGAGGTATATGCAGTTGACGTGGGTGTGAAAAGCAAGGACTAGAACCTTTTAGGCGTAATGTAAACTATTGCTACCTGGCTCAGAGACGAGACACACCGAGCACACTACATTACATTGTAAACCGATTTAATCGCTTTAGCATTAAGGCTGGCTTCTCAAGGGTGTAAAAACTACGAATATCGAACAGGAACCTAAAAAGGAGGCAGCTATGAATAAGTATACCGACATAGAAGCTTTAAATAAAATAGTTGGACTTGGATCAGGGGTGCAATTTGGACAAGGATTTCGACTCAGCCGATGAAGATTGCATTCTAGAAGGATTGGATCCACTTTTAGATCTGTAAGTACATTATTTTCATGACTTTATATTGCTAATTTAATATATGTATTTCGTTTTTTATAAGTTGTCTGCTTTTTGTACTTTTAGTTTACATTAGGCCCATGTAACAAGTAATTTCAATGTTAAATAATATCAAAGTAGTTATTGTCTGTTTCATATTAGTTAACTGTTCTAAGTTTCATCCTTGTAACTTTGGAGAGGCCACTAAACTCTCATGACCACTGTTTATTTGTGATTCCCACCTCTGCCTTTGTCTCCAAAGTGTTACTGTTTGCATTGTGTGTGTGCTTCACACCTGTGTGAGTCACTGTACAGATATAGTTTAGGCTTGGTGTTTTTACTTCACAGCAATGTCGTTTTGTAAATTTAGTCAACTTTAATTCTGTGTCTTACAACAATATATCCTTTTATTTTATTCAGGAGGAGGATGAAGATGATTTGAATGATGATGTTTGGGAGCCCCCCCCCGCCGGTCAAGGTCTTCACCCCTGACTGCTATGTCAATCACCTCTTCTGACGGTTCTACATCTACCATCCAACAAAGGCCCCGCTCCTCTTCAACTACCCCCACTGCAGGTCCTGGCACCACTACCCTCTCTGCAGATGAATCTGGAGGTGTGGGCCCCAGGGAGGAGATCTAGGCCTCAACAGGGGAGAGGCAGAGGAAGCAGCACAACAGAGGGAGATGAAACTGAGTCAGGGGGCATACGGTCCTTGAAGATGATGAGGAGCCAGAACAATTTTAAGTTTAAACCCAAACGACCTGAAGGCTCACAGTTGGTTAGTGATGAAACATACACCCCCTTACAGCTGTTTCAGCTCTACTTTACCACTTCTGTACTGGGAACACTAATTAGTAATACCAACAAGTATGGTGACAAGAAGCAGCAAGGGGGAAGAAAGATGTTCTTGAAACCATGGGTGACATTCTCAACCACATTTCCTTGGTGATTTACATGAGACTGGTAAAGGTATCAAGACTAGTTGACAACTGGAGCAAGTCCCCAATCTATCGGTTCGAGTTCCCCACCTCCATCATGAGTGAAAACCAATTCTTTGCCATCAACCGTACTCTTCACAGAAGTGACCCACAAAAGGATCAGGAGAATGACCAGAAGAAGAAGACTGCAGGCTATGATTGTCTTGGAAGAGTCAAGCCCCTTTATCATGACATGGACTAACACGCTGCTTTTTGTGAAATGGAAGGGAGGTAACCATGCTCACCACACAGCATGACGCATTCAATAACAACCATGTCTCAAGGAGGGTGAAAATAACAATGGGGCATGGATGAGGAAGAATGCCCCCGTTTCTGTGAAGGACTACAATGCCAATGGGGCATGGGTGAGGAAGAATGTCCCCGTTTCTGTGAAGGACTACAATGCCAATGGGGCATGGGTGAGGAAGAATGTCCCCGTTTCTGTGAAGGACTACAATGCCAATGGGGCATGGGTGAGGAAGAATGTCCCCGTTTCTGTGAAGGACTACAATGCCAATGGGGCATGGGTGAGGAAGAATGTCCCCGTTTCTGTGAAGGACTACAATGCCAATGGGGCATGGGTGAGGAATAATGTCCCCGTTTCTGTGAAGGACTACAATGCCAATGGGGCATGGGTGAGGAAGAATGTCCCCGTTTCTGTGAAGGACTACAATGCCAATGGGGCATGGGTGAGGAAGAATGTCCCCGTAAAGGACTACAATGCCAGCATGTTTTTTTTATGCTCTGATAGGCTACTACCAGGTCCTCCACCAGTATAAGACTTTTTTTTACCACTTTGTGGACATTGTTACAGTAAATGCTTTCATTCTCCACAAGCAGATGCACAAAGCAAAAGGTCAAAACCCTCTCTCCCAGATGGCGTGTCGCTGCAGAATGTTTTGGTAGCCATGCTGGTTAAGTGTGCCTTGAATTCTAATTAAATCCCATACAGTGTCACCAGCAAAGCATCCCCACACCACCTCCTCCATGCTTCATGGCAGGAACCACACATGCGGAGATCCTCCGTTCATCTACTCTGCATCTCACAAAGACACTGTGGTTGCAACAAAATTCTCAAATTTGGACTCATCAGACCAAAGGACAGATATACCCTGGTCTAACATCCATTGCTCGTGTTTCTTGCCTCAAGTATGTCTATTCTTATTATTGGTGTACTTTAGTAGTGGTTTCTATGCAGCATTTCAACCATGAAGGCCTGATTCACACAGTCTCCTCTGAACTGTTGATGTTGAGATGTGTCTGTTACTTGAACTATGTCAATCATTTATTTGGTCTGCAATTTCTGAGGCTGGTAACTCCAATGAACTTATCCTGTAGCAGTGGCAGCTCTGTAGCAGTCGTAACTCTAGGTCTTCCTTTCCTGTGGCGGTCCTCATGAGAGCCAGCTTCATTATAGCGCTTTAAGGTTTTTGTGACTGCACTTGAAGAAACTTTGAAAGTTCTTGAAATTTTCTGGATTGGACTTTCATGTCTTAAAATAATGATGGCCTGTCATTTAGCATTGCTTATTTGAGCTGTTCTTTGCATAATATGGACTTTGTCTTTTTATTTATTGTCTTTTTATTTATTGTAATATATTATTTTTCTCCCCAATTTCATGGTCTCCAATTGGTAGTTACAGTCTTGTCTCATCGCTGCAACTCCCATGCGGACTCGGTAGAGGCGAAGGTCAAGAGCCGTGCATCCTCCGAAACACAACCCCGCCAAGCCCCACTGCTTCTTGACACAATGCCCACTTAACCCGGAAGCCAGCCGCACCAATGTGTCGGAGGAAACACAGTACACCTGGCGACCGTGTTAGCGTGTATTGCGCCCGGCCTGCCACAGGAGTCGCTAGTGCGCGATGGGACAAGGACATCCCTGCCTGCCAAACCCTCCCCTAACCCGAACGATGCTGGGCCAATTGTGCGCCGCCCCATGGGTCTCCCGGTCGTGACAGAGCCTGGACTCGAACCCAGAATCTCTAGTGGCACAGCTAGCACTGCCTTAGACCACTGCGCCACTTTTACCAAATAGGGCTATCTTCTGTATACCACCCCTACCTTGTCACAACACAACTGATTGGCTCAAGCTAGTTAAGCAGGAAAGAAATTCCACAAATTAACTTTTAACAAGGCACACCTGTTAATTGAAATGCATTCCGAGGTAACTACCTCATGAAGCTGGTTGAGAGAATGCCCAGAGTGTGAAAAGCTGTCATCAAGGCAAAGGGTGGCTACTTTGAAGAATCACAAATATAAAATATATTTTGATCTGTTTACCATTTTTTTGCTTACTAAATGATTCCATATGTGTTATTTCATGGTGTTGATGTCTTCACTATTATTCTACAATGTAGAAAATTGTAAAAATACAGAAAAACCCAGGAATGAGTAGGTGTGTCCAAACTTTTGACTGGTACTGTTTATCTGTTGCTTTTATATTGTTTTGCAAACAGTTCATTTGTAGGATAAACGTTCAGGCACTTTGGAGAGGTTGAACAAAAACACTTGGATATCCCCTGTATGTCCCCCGACACCACCACAATGTTTGAGAGGTTGGTATGGTAGTGATAGTGTTTCTATACTGAACAAATAGCATTTAGTGAATGCAAATATGTAATAGCACTGGAATGATCTAATTTACAGACATAAGCCACTTTGGAGAGGTTTAGGAACACTTGGACACGTGCTGTGAACACACCTGACACCACTTACTAAAATATCTGCCCATTTCTAGTTGTTAGGTCTATCAATCCCATTTTTTCCTGATATTGTTCACATGTTGTGGAAGCCATCTGATGTGTTTCCAGGTCTACTCATCAATATTCACTTATAGCTTTTCAATGACTTTCAAAATAAAAACAAAAAAATGATTTTGTGTGTGCTTGATCTTGTCTATTCTGAGCTATGTAACTCCTATCTTCTGATAATTCCTTATTATCTCCCAGATGTAATTACACATGAATTGCAGTTTCTTTTGGTTTTGTCTTTTTCGGTGGAAATCTACATTTTCCCAATACATTTAAGAGGTTAACCAAGCCTCGCAGGAGTGTTGAAGACTAGCAGAAACAGTTTTTATCTCAGCCGGGACTTTGTTCCACTCTACCACTGGTGTATATAAAAACGTGTTCTGGCCAGTACCGCTTTTGAATTGACATGGCACAAAATCTGTGCCACTGCCTATTGTGGCGTAGGAATGAGAGTAACTAACACTTTTCCTTGTGTCTTTGATCTGACCTTCATTGATTTCATTAAATTTCTCTTTTAAATAACTTTCTCTGGCTTTTCCTTGTGCAATAAATTATAGAGTGGTCGCTCATACCACTAGCCTCGTACGAACCATCCTGATCTCACATTTTGTTTTGCTACACAGATAGCGAAACAGAATGTGAGCTCGCGAGATCAGGATGGTTCGTACGAGGCTATCATACCACAACCCACTCTGGGATATCATAGACCTGTCAGAAAGCAGAATTAGATCAATAACGGTTTGACTAGACTGGCAGACACGTGTGGGTTCCTTAATCAGCTGAAACAGATCAAATGAATGACAGAAACAAGTCAACCTGGACATTTGGAACATGTCCATCAGTAGGTCATAAAAGTTGTTGGTCAGTGGCCTATTACATGCACCGACTAAGACTGGTTTGCTCTTGGGTAGGAGGATGTCCACCCAAACAGCCTCGAGTTCATGTTTAAGATCAATTCTCTGGTTAAAACAAATGTCTGCTCTTATGTGCACACAGACTCCTCCCCCGTTGCAATTGTGGTCTTTCCTCAAAACCATGTAGTTCTCAATTTCCGAATCACAGATAGAACAGTCAACCCATGACTCCGTAAAGCAAATAATCACAGCATTGCTACTGCCAATAAACATAAATCAAATCAAATCAAATCAAATTTTATTAGTCACATACACATGGTTAGCAGATGTTAATGCGAGTGTAGCGAAATGCTTGTGCTTCTAGTTCCGACAGTGCAGTAATAACCAACAAGTAATCTAACCTAACAATTCCACAACTACTACCTTATACACACACAAGTGTAAAGGGATAAAGAATATGTACATAAAGATATATGAATGAGTGGTGGTACAGAACGGCATAGGCAAGATGCAGTAGATGGTATAGAGTACGGTATATACATATGAGATGAGTACTGTAGGGTATGCAAACATAAAGTGGCATAGTTTAAAGTGGCTAGTGGTACATGTATTACATAAAGATGGCAAGATGCAGTAGATGATATAGAGTACAGTATATACATATGAGATGGGTAATGTAGGGTATGTAAACATTATATTAAGTGGCATTGTTTAAAGTGGCTAGTGGTACATTTTTACATAATTTCCATCAATTCCCATTTTTAAAGTGGCTGGAGTTGAGTCAGTATGTTGGCAGCGGCCGCTAAATGTTAGTGGTGGCTGTTTAACAGTATGATGGCCTTGAGATAGAAGCTGTTTTTCAGTCTCTCGGTCCCTGCTTTGATGCACCTGTACTGACCTCGCCTTCTGGATGATAGCGGGGTGAACAGGCAGTGGCTTGGGTGGTTGTTGTCCTTGATGATCTTTATGGCCTTCCTGTGACATCGGGTGGTGTAGGTGTCCTGGAGGGCAGGTAGTTTGCCCCCGGTGATGCGTTCTGCAGACCTCACTACCCTCTGGAGAGCCTTACGGTTGTGGGCGGAGCAGACGAATCTCGTCGATGTTTGGTAGAAGGCTACGGACATTCAGACCCATGAAATGTAAACCTTTAGCTGAGCACAAGTCCATGGTACGATCCATGTTGTTGAAACCTGCTCACGGTGGTAGATCTCCTCGTATCTTTACCTCCAGAATGGTAGTGTTTAATTTTCTGTCTGAAAGTGTTGGCAGGATGTTATACAAGATCAGCAGCTAGCTACCAGTCAGTCAGCCTGAGAGGTCTAGTACGTGTACCAGAGAAGAAGAAAGATGGAGACAAAGAGACAGAGAAAGATAGAGATAAAGTGAATGGGAGCTCTCGTGTAACTAATATCACTGGTCCCAGATCAACTCACCTGAACCACAGAGCAGTAAAGAGATCATCTCTCCTCTCAGCTGCAGGGACAGCAGTCTGTTCCAGGGCCAGACTTAATTGGCACATAAATTATGTATCAGAGAAAATCGCTTTGTCCCCCTCACCATCCGCCAGACCTGTCGCTCAATAGGTGCGTGTGTGCTGTGTGTGGATAGACCTTTTTATTAAGTGGCTAGTGCACTCGGCCAGTCCCTGTGGATTCCCCCTGGCTCCGGTCGATACACAGATCTGGCCCTATCTCTCTATTCTAGACCTCTATTACCAGGACGCGCTCACAACAGCCTACTAATAATGCATTTAGACAACGTTGTGGGGGTGTGTTGGATATGTTTCAGATATTTTTAATTTGTTTAAATGAAAATACACTTTCATGTGTGTTAGTGGTGTATCTCATTGGTGGATTGTGTAGTCGGAGACCATTTTCTCCTAAGTCATTCATTTGCAATCAATTGGCTCACTATAAGTAGTTTTGAAAACGTTTGTTTCTGATCAGCTTGATTGTGTGTTATAGAAGCATCTCTTTAGCCTGCATGGTAGAATGCATTCGAGAGAGAGAGTGAGAGATAATAGACATGGACAGACGGTCATGGATTGGCATTCATGTGTGTGTGTTTTCATGCGTGCGTGCATGCTTGTGTCTGTGTTTGTTTGCGTGTGTGTGTACTTGTCTATAGCCCCGTTTATACCCTGTTCTAACATGTGTCCTTTGTCCTGATTTTGTCCACATTCTGATTGTGCGCACATTTTCAGTCAGGTGTAGACTAGTAGAAGATGCATTGTGATCAGATCTTCCTGAACACCTCCAGAGGTTGTCAGGGACACATTGTGTCTGGATATCTTACAAGGTATAAACAAGGCATATCCGTGACTGCGTGTCTGCCACAGTGGAAAAACCCCAGCTCATCTCTCCACACTCCCTCTTCCCTCCTTCTCATCAGTACATAATTTCCCCCAGTACATTCCAGTGTGGATTGGGAGACAGAGCGGCAGAATCCCATTGTTATCCCTCTGCTATATTCCTCAATTAACCCAGGAATGTCCCGGCTTTATTTGCCCAGTGCCCAGTTACATCAGGAATGCCTGTCTTTGTCTGGGTCCCAAATGGCACCCTATTCCCTATTGTACTGTATATAATACAGTTATCTGACCGGCCCTGGTCCAAAGTTGTGTATTATATAGGGTGTCATTTGGAACACAAACCTCTGTGTTATGTGTTAGCATGCATGGCGAGACTCTAGAAATCCAGTGGGGTAGGGAGTAGCTCATCTGTCTCTTTCGCCTACACAGGGCAGCCCGAGCTGGGGGAGTGATGAAGCGGAGCTCCCAGGCCCATCTAAATTAACCTGGTCCATTTTCAGGGTCACTCACACCACCGGTAGCCCTGTCGATAATGCTAATCTAATTAGGTGTGTGTGTCCACCAACAAAATATTTCCTGTTGAATTCCCTGAATGCCAAGGACACCTCACTCTGTTGCACAATTGAGTGTGTGTGTGTGTGTGTGTGTGTGTGTGTGTGTGTGTGTGTGTGTGTGTGTGTTGATGCACGTGTGTGTGTGTGTGTCTCAGGAGACCAATAAGACGAATGCAGCAACAGTACCTCCAATTATGGGTAAATAAACACTAAAACCAACATTTTCTTCTCGTTACTTTCAAAGCAGCGACTGCTGTACAGGTAAAAACAAGGACTTGCAAAGCTCCTCTGGGACCTGTTTTCATGTCCAGAAATGGTTGAACAGCATCTTGTACATTTCTTGACAAATGCAGGGCATCCAGCCTTTATTCGTCTAAGGTGTTTGATTTAGTCTCTAGTCTCTGTGGAGGCATGGGTTAGAATCAATGTTCTTGTTTGTTCAAGTCTTCAATGCCTGCGTCTCTTCAGTCACTCTACCATTCTGCAGCATTTCTATGTGGGTGGCAGGTAGCCTAGCCACTAAGAGCATTAGGCCAGTAACCGTAAGGTTGCCGGTTTGAATCCCTTAGCCGACTGGGTGAAAAATCTGCCGATGTGCCCTTGAACAACGTGCTTAACCCTAATTGTTCCTGTAAGTCACTCTGGAAAAGAGTGTCTGCTAAATTACTCCATGCCAATACTAAACTTTAAAACGAATCTAAACTTTGACATAGGATTTTTTTATTCAAATGAATCTCTAGGCTACATGCTGTTATTACAGTAGGTGATATATTCTGACTATAAGCTTTTTTTAAATGCTCAGCTAGCTAACTTCTGTATCTCTCCAGCTTGTGTCTGCTAGCATCCCAGAGGTGTACAGTACTAGTGCATATTGCATCTCAAACGGCACCCTATTCCCTACATAGTGCACTACTTTTAGCCAAAGAACTATGGGCTTTGGTCAATAGTAGTGCTCTATTTAGGGAATAGGGTGCCAATTGGGATGCATTCCGTCTCTCCTATAAAAGTACATATCTGCTGTAGGAAGGAGCTGGTTATGGAGGAAATGATGTCTAATGAAAACCATTTCCTGGCCTGATGGCCTCCTGCTCTGTCCAGGGACTCCTTAATTAATACCCTCTAACAAACTCATAAACTCCTCAAGGGAGGACCATGCCAACATAGACAGAAACTACTCAGGCCGAGTGACTGTAGGAGGCTGGGCCGGGGTTGGAATACAGTAGAACTGGTGCTGGTGTGAGGGACTGGGTGAATGTGTATTGGTAATGCTGATGTGAATGATACTGTGATGTGTCTATGTTGGTTGTGGGGATTGTTTGAGAGAATGGATGAGTTTGACAGTGTTGGGAGGATGCTATTCCTCCAGTGGACAGACGGTGGATAAACATGGTACATGTTCATATAGAAATGACTTACATCAAGTCCAACTGACCCAAAACAGTGGACTTTATGCAACACTTTACGGGGAAAGAAGTAAGGTGTTTTCTGATGGTGAAGTCCTTGCTCATGCCACATCAGAGCCCTACCCAGCCCAACCAAAACCCCTCCGAAAGCCTCTTCGATCGCCTTGTCCAGTCCCCACCCTAACACTGTGATCCCTCCATCCCCACCTTGCCCTGCCTTGTGGCACTCTGCTGAGCCCTGGATGAATGGCCAGGGGAAATGAGTTCTGCTGTAATATCCTCCATCCTCCACCCTGGGACCAGACATCTGCTGCCCAGACACAAGCATACAGGGTCCGACAGGGCCGGAGCTGAGCCCCTAGGAATGACGATGGCACACCCCCTTCTCCACACTCATACCTCACCTTTCCTCTCCAACCTCATGCCTCTTCACCTCACCGTTCCTCTCCACCCTCGTGCCTCTTCACCTCACAGTTCCTCTCCACTCTCGCCTTTCTTTCACCTCAGTCGCACCCCTCATGCCTCCACTCTTCACTTACCCCCCTGAACCCTCACCCATGTACCACTCTATCTACATGATCCCCCATTCTCCACTCCTTGTGCCTCTCTGACCGTATTCACTGCTTACTTCAAAGGGAGGTGTGTTGTTGAATGAAAAACAGATGCGTTTCGGGGCAGGGCAGACCTGTTCTCACAGAAGATCCAATAAGATCCTATATAATCCCTGTACCACCGAAGTAGGTCCGCCATATCCTGCGCAGGCTGGCGTGTGCGTCAGGAATATGCTCCTCCTGCCAGGGCAAACAGCTGTCACGCACCTTTAGGGCTCATAGGCTTTATAGAGAAGTCCCCCCCCATGTGCATGTCTGACTGCCTCTCATAAACAACCATGGAGGACTGACACACTGCTCCTCCTCTGACGTCTCTGACAGGCTTCTAATTGGTTTCTGTGTGTCTGAAGTTTGTCCGTTTCTTGAAGACTGAGACGGATCCACACCAAAGCTCTGAGCTCAGAGAGAAAAGGCTTGAGGTCTTTTAGTTTGACTCTGAGATGTCCTGCTTTGCCCTTTCTGTCACTTTGTATTACTCTCCCATATGGTCCAGTTCTTCAGACCCACGTTCCACAATGGTCAGAGTTAGCTACTCCATCCAGACCAAACACAGAGATCCAGGTCAAACACATTCCCTCTCTACCAGATTATGTTTACAAAACCCGTAATCTGTGTGGTTGAAGGATTAATGCAGGAGATCCATAATCTGTGATCCATAATCTGGGTGTAATGCATCTAAGGCTGACTGAACACCAGTCCTTATCTATCTCTGGGGTGGGTACTGTAGGTGGGGGTGGTTGGCTAACTCTGGGGTACTGTAGTTGGGGGTGGTTGGCTAGCTCTGGGGTACTGTAGTTGGGGGTGGTTAGCTAGCTCTGGGGTACTGTAGTTGGGAGTGGTTGGCTAACTCTGGGGTACTGTAGTTGGGGGTGGTTGGCTAGCTCTGGGGTTCTGTAGTTGGGAGTGGTTGGCTAACTCTGGGGTACTGTAGTTGGGGGTGGTTGGCTAACTCTGGGGTACTGTAGTTGGGGGTGGTTGGCTAGCTCTGGGGTACTGTAGTTGGGAGTGGTTGGCTAACTCTGGGGTACTGTAGTTGGGGGTGGTTGGCTAGCTCTGGGGTACTGGGGTTGGCTAGCTCTGGGGTACTCTAGTTGGGGGTGGTAGGCTAGCTCTGGGGTACTGTAGTTGGCTAGCTCTGGGGTACTGTAGTTGGCTAGCTCTGGGGTACTGTAGTTGGGGGTGGTTGGCTAGCTCTGGGATACTGTAGTTGGCTAGCTCTGGGGTACTGTGGTTGGCTAGCTCTGGGGTACTGTAGTTGGGGGTGGTTGGCTAGCTCTGGGGCTGGGTGGGGTTGGGATGTGTGAGGTTGTCTCCAGTCTTCAGGGATGATCATACAAAGAGCCCGCACATACCCATGGGACCTGCAATTGCATCTAGACACCATTACAGATATGAATAACTCTGTATCCTTTGTGACCCCATCCTCACTCTCACACTTCTTTGTAGTTGACGCTCCTGCGTCACGCTCGACCGAACCGCCAGTTGTTTCCACGATAAGACATGAGGATATATCAATCTGTCCGTCACTCCACCATCACTCATACTGTCTGAATAAGAGGAAGAAACAAACACAGTGGTAGCAGCAGGGTGGTTGAAATGAATACTGTCAGTGATGTACAATATCTAGTTATCTATCTGCTATCCAATCATCTTCTCCATCCATAACAGTATAGCCTAATACCTCCATAACAGTATAGCCTAATACCTCCATAACAGTGTAGTCTAATACATCCACAACAGTATAGCCTAATACATCCCTATCAGTATAGCCTAATACATCCCTATCAGTATAGCCTAATACATCCATAACAGTGTAGTCTAATACATCCACAACAGTATAGCCTAATACATCCCTATCAGTATAGCCTAATACATCCCTATCAGTATAGCCTAATACATCCCTATCAGTATAGCCTAATACATCCCTATCAGTATAGCCTAATACATCCCGATCAGTATAGCCTAATACATCCCTAGCAGTATAGCCTAATACTTCCCTAGCAGTATAGCCTAATACATCCCTATCAGTATAGCCTAATACATCCCTATCAGTGTAGCCTAATACATCCCTATCAGTATAGTCTAATACATCCCTATCAGTATAGCCTAATACATCCCTAGCAGTATAGCCTAATACTTCCCTAGCAGTATAGCCTAATACATCCCTATCAGTATAGTCTAATACATCCCTATCAGTATAGCCTAATACATCCCTATCAGTATAGCCTAATACATCCACAACAGTATAGCCTAATACCTCCATAACAGTGTAGCCTAATACGTCCCTATCAGTATATTCTAATACATCCCTATCAGTATAGCCTAATACATCCCTATCAGTATAGCCTAATACATCCCTATCAGTGTAGCCTAATACATCCCTATCAGTGTAGCCTAATACATCCCTATCAGTGTAGCCTAATACATCCCTATCAGTGTAGCCTAATACATCCCTATCAGTATAGCCTAATACATCCCTATCAGTATAGTCTAATACATCCCTATCAGTATAGCCTAATACATCCCTATCAGTATAGCCTAATACATCCACAACAGTATAGCCTAATACCTCCATAACAGTGTAGCCTAATACGTCCCTATCAGTATAGCCTAATACGTTCCTATCAGTATAGCCTAATACATCCCTATCAGTATAGCCTAATACATCCCTATCAGTATAGCCTAATACATCCCTATCAGTGTAGCCTAATACATCCCTATCAGTATAGCCTAATACATCCCTATCAGTATAGTCTAATACATCCCTATCAGTATAGCCTAATACATCCCTATCAGTATAGCCTAATACATCCACAACAGTTTAGCCTAATACCTCCATAACAGTGTAGCCTAATACGTCCCTATCAGTATAGCCTAATACATCCCTATCAGTATAGCTTAATACATCCCTATCAGTATAGCCTAATACATCCCTATCAGTATAGCCTAATACATCCCTATCAGTATAGCCTAATACATCCCTATCAGTATAGCCTAATACATCCCTATCAGTATAGCCTAATACATCCCTATCAGTATAGCCTAATACATCCCTATCAGTATAGCCTAATACATCCCTATCAGTATAGCCTAATACATCCCTATCAGTATAGTCTAATACATCCCTATCAGTATAGCCTAATACATCCCTATCAGTGTAGCCTAATACATACCTATCAGTATAGCCTAATACATCCCTATCAGTATAGCCTAATACATCCCTATCAGTATAGCCTAATACATCCCTATCAGTATAGCCTAATACATCCCTATCAGTATAGCCTAATACATCCATAACAGTGTAGTCTAATACATCCCTATCAGTATAGCCTAATACATCCATAACAGTGTAGTCTAATACATCCCTATCAGTATAGCCTAATACATCCATAACAGTGTAGTCTAATACATCCCTATCAGTATAGCCTAATACATCCCTATCAGTATAGTCTAATACATCCATACATTAAATGGACCCCTATATACAATACATCCCTATCAGTATAGTCTAATACATCCATACATTAAATGGACCCCTATATACAATACATCTGTCCATCTTGCTGTCTGTTCATCCATACATCCCTCCATTCATATACAGTATAGTGTAATAGATCAAGCTATTTATACATACCGGCCGACAGACAGACAATGCATCATTCCATCTATCTGTGTATTGATATTTCTATAGGTCTACAACTATCTGTCCTGTGCTGGTTTAGGGTTAGGGTTCATCTGTAGTTGAGGTTGACAGGGCAGAACGGTCATTATCTACACTGTCAAGCAAACAGACAGGGAGAGACAACCTAACAGCAGCTGACCTGGGGGATTCTGAGGCTGCTATACACACACACACACACACACACGCACACACGCACACACACACACACACACACACACAGAGTCTTGTACAGCTAACCTTGTGGGGACACATAATTCAGTCCCATTTATAATCCTATTTCCCCTAACCTTTACTGTTACCCTTACCTTAGCCTTAACCCAAAAACCTAACCTTAAACCTAACCCTGACCCATATCGTAATTCTAACCCTAACACTAATTCTAACCTTAACCCTAAACCTCCTAGAAATAGCATTTGACCTCATGGGGACTAACAAAATGTCCCCCAGTTGGTCAAATTTTTGTTTGTTTACTATTCTTCCAGGAGACTTCTGGTCCCCAGAAGAATAGTGAGCACGTCCACACATACACATACATACACACTGAGGGTTACACACATTCATACAAACACAAACATACTGAGTCTCTCACAGTGCTGACACACACCCCCCCCCCACACACACACACACACACACACACACACACACACACACACACACACACACTGAGTTCTGCCACTATTCCTGACAGATGGTGTTTGCTAGAACAGGAGAATTTTACTTTCACGGCTGCACGCATCTCTTTTTCTCACATGCCCCCTCTGCCCCGATCGAAGGAAGCAGTTTATTCATGCATTTCCTTCTCTGCCGACACACAGATGGATAACCGGACTTCTTCTCCACTCTCATCCTTCTCCTCCTTCTCATCCTTTTGTTTTGATGACTTCTACTGTTATGCTGATGAAGGAGGACCCAAAAGCGACGTAATAGAAACAGAGTCTTTATTCCAGTCTTAGACAAAAACGATACTCCTGATATATCTAAGGTAAAAACAAAACAGGAAAACTGAAATCCTCTCGTCAGTAAAGATGAACGACTGGAGACGCGACCACTAGACACCTGCTCACATGCAGCATCTGATGAAGGCAAAAACACGACAGGGCGGAACAAGGACACTGAACAGCAAACATCAAACAAGAATCCGACAAGGACTGAAGCGGAAAACAGAGCAAGAAATAGGAACTCTAATGAGGGCAAAAATAGGGGACAGGTGTGAAAGAGTAAATGAGGTCGTTAGGAGAATGAGAAACAGCTGGGAGCAGGAACGGAACGATAGAGAGAGAGCGGGAGAGGGAGAAAGGGAGGAGGAGAGAGAAGGATAGAAAAGAGGGAAAGAACCTAATAAGACCAGCAGAGGGAAGCACAGGGACAAGACATGATGATCAAAAACATGACAGTACCCCCCCACTCACCGAGCGCCTCCTGGCGCACTCGAGGAGGAACCCTGGCGGCAACGAAGGAAATCATCAATCAACGAACGGTCCAGCACATCCCGAGATGGAACCCAACTCCTCTCCTCAGGACCGTAACCCTCCCAATCCACTAAATACTGGTGACCACGTCCCCGAGAACGCATGTCCATGATCTTCCGTACCTTGTAAATAGGTGCGCCCTCGACAAGGACGGGAGGGGGGGAGGGAAGACGAACGGGAGCGCGAAGAAAAGGCTTGACACAAGAGACATGGAAAACAGGGTGGACGCGACGAAGATGTCGCGGAAGAAGCAGTCGCACAGCGACAGGATTGACGACCTGAGAGACACGGAACGGACCAATGAACCGCGGAGTCAACTTGCGAGAAGCTGTCGTAAGGGGAAGGTTACGAGTGGAAAGCCACACTCTCTGACCGCGACAATACCTAGGACTCTTAATCCTACGTTTATTGGCGGCTCTCACAGTCTGCGCCCTGTAACGGCAAAGTGCAGACCTGACCCTCCTCCAAGTGCGCTCACAACGTTGGACAAAAGCCTGAGCGGAGGGAACGCTGGACTCGGCGAGCTGGGACGAGAACAGAGGAGGCTGGTAACCAAGACTACTCTGAAACGGAGATAGCCCGGTAGCAGACGAAGGAAGCGAGTTGTGAGCGTACTCAGCCCAGGGGAGCTGTTCTGCCCAAGACGCAGGGTTTCGAAACGAAAGGCTGCGTAAAATGCGACCAATCGACTGATTGGCCCTTTCTGCTTGACCGTTAGACTGGGGATGAAATCCGGAAGAGAGACTGACGGAAGCACCAATCAAACGACAGAACTCCCTCCAAAACTGTGACGTGAATTGCGGACCTCTGTCTGAAACGGCGTCTAACGGGAGGCCATGAATTCTGAACACATTCTCAATGATGATTTGTGCCGTCTCCTTAGCGGAAGGAAGCTTAGCGAGGGGAATGAAATGTGCCGCCTTAGAGAACCTATCGATAACCGTAAGAATCACAGTCTTCCCCGCAGACGAAGGCAGACCGGTAATAAAGTCTAAGGCGATGTGAGACCATGGTCGAGAAGGAATGGGAAGCGGTCTGAGACGACCGGCAGGAGGAGAGTTACCTGACTTAGTCTGCGCGCAGTCCGAACAAGCAGCCACGAAACGGCGCGTGTCCCGCTCCTGAGTAGGCCACCAAAACCGCTGGCGAATAGAAGCAAGCGTACCCCGAACGCCGGGGTGGCCAGCTAACTTGGCAGAATGAGCCCACTGAAGAACAGCCAGACGAGTAGAGACAGGAACAAACAGAAGGTTACTAGGACAAGCGCGCGGCGACGCAGTGTGAGTGAGTGCTTGCTTTACCTGTCTCTCAATTCCCCAGACAGTCAACCCGACAACACGCCCTTCAGGAAGAATCCCCTCGGGGTCGGTAGAAACCACAGAAGAACTAAAGAGACGGGATAAGGCATCAGGCTTGGTGTTCTTATTCCCCGGGCGATAGGAAATCACGAACTCGAAACGAGCGAAAAACAACGCCCAACGAGCTTGACGTGCATTAAGTCGTTTGGCAGAACGGATGTACTCAAGGTTCTTATGGTCAGTCCAAACGACAAAAGGAACGGTCGCCCCCTCCAACCACTGTCGCCATTCGCCTATGGCTAAGCGGATAGCGAGCAGTTCGCGGTTACCCACATCATAGTTGCGTTCCGATGGCGACAGGCGATGAGAAAAGTAAGCGCAAGGATGAACCTTATCGTCAGACTGGAAGCGCTGGGACAGAATGGCTCCCACGCCCACCTCTGAAGCGTCAACCTCGACAATGAATTGTTTAGTGACGTCAGGAGTAACAAGGATAGGGGCGGATGTAAAACGCTTCTTGAGGAGATCAAAAGCTCCCTGGGCGGAACCGGACCACTTAAAGCAAGTCTTGACAGAAGTCAGAGCTGTGAGAGGGGCAGCCACTTGACCGAAATTACGAATGAAACGCCGATAGAAATTAGCGAAACCGAGAAAGCGCTGCAACTCGACACGTGACTTAGGAACAGGCCAATCGCTGACAGCCTGGACCTTAGCGGGATCCATCTGAATGCCTTCAGCGGAAATAACAGAACCGAGAAAAGTGACAGAGGAGACATGAAAGGCGCACTTCTCAGCCTTCACGTAGAGACAATTCTCTAAAAGGCGCTGGAGTACACGTCGAACGTGCTGAACATGAATCTCGAGTGACGGTGAAAAAATCAGGATATCGTCAAGGTAAACAAAAACAAAGATGTTCAGCATGTCTCTCAGTACATCATTAACTAATGCCTGAAAGACAGCTGGAGCATTAGAGAGACCGAACGGCAGAACCCGGTATTCAAAATGCCCTAACGGAGTGTTAAACGCCGTTTTCCACTCGTCCCCCTCTCTGATGCGTACGAGATGGTAAGCGTTACGAAGGTCCAACTTAGTAAAGAACCTGGCTCCCTGCAGCATCTCGAAGGCTGACGACATAAGGGGAAGCGGATAACGATTCTTAACCGTTATGTCATTCAGCCCTCGATAATCCACGCAGGGGCGCAGAGTACCGTCCTTCTTCTTAACAAAGAAAAACCCCGCTCCGGCGGGAGAGGAAGAAGGCACCACAGTACCGGCGTCGAGAGAAACAGACAGATAATCCTCGAGAGCCTTACGTTCGGGAGCCGACAGAGAGAATAGTCTACCCCGAGGAGGAGTGGTCCCCGGAAGGAGATCAATACAACAATCATACGACCGGTGAGGAGGAAGAGAGCTGGCTCTGGACCGACTGAAGACCGTGCGTAGATCATGATATTCCTCCGGCACACCTGTCAAATCACCAGGTTCCTCCTGAGTAGAGGGGACAGAAGAAACAGGAGGTATAGCAGACATTAAACACTTCACATGACAAGAAACATTCCAGGATAGGATAGAATTACTAGACCAATTAATAGAAGGATTATGACATACTAGCCAGGGATGACCCAAAACAACAGGTGTAAAAGGTGAACGAAAAATCAAAAAGGAAATGGTCTCACTGTGGTTACCAGATACTGTGAGGGTTAAAGGTAGTGTCTCACATCTGATACTGGGGAGAGAACTACCATCTAAGGCGAACATGGGCGTGGGCCTCCCTAACTGTCTGAGAGGAATCTCATGTTTCCGAGCCCATGCTTCGTCCATAAAACAACCCTCAGCCCCAGAGTCTATCAAGGCACTGCAGGAAGCAGCCGAACCGGTCCAGCGTAGATGGACCGACAAGGTAGTACAGGATCTTGATGGAGAGACCTGAGTAGTAGCGCTCACCAGTAGCCCTCCGCTTACTGATGAGCTCTGGCTTTTACTGGACATGATATGACAAAATGTCCAGCAGAACCGCAATAGAGACAAAGGCGGTTGGTGATTCTCCGTTCCCTCTCCTTAGTCGAGATGCGAATACCTCCCAGCTGCATGGGCTCAGTCTCTGAGCTGATGGGAGAAGATGGTTGAGATGCGGAGAGAGGAAACACCGTTAACGCGAGCTCTCTTCCACGAGCTCGGTGACGAAGATCTACCCGTCGTTCTATGCGGATGGCGAGTGCAATCAAAGAGTCCACGCTGGAAGGAACCTCCCGGGAGAGAATCTCATCCTTAACCTCAGCGTGAAGTCCCTCCAGAAAACGAGCGAGCAACGCCGGCTCGTTCCAGTCACTGGATGCAGCAAGAGTGCGAAACTCTATAGAGTAATCCGTTATGGATCGATCACCTTGACATAGGGAAGCCAGGACCCTGGAAGCCTCCTTCCCAAAAACAGAACGATCAAAAACGCGTATCATCTCCTCCTTAAAGTTCTGATAAACGTTAGAACACTCAGCCCTTGCCTCCCAGATAGCTGTGCCCCACTCCCGAGCCCGACCAGTCAGGAGCGATATGACGTAAGCGATCCGAGCTCTCTCTCCTGAGTATGTGTTGGGCTGGAGAGAGAACACAATATCACACTGGGTGAGAAAGGAGCGACACTCAGTGGGCTGCCCAGAGTAACAAGGTGGGTTATTAACCCTAGGTTCCGGAGACTTGGAAGACCAGGAAGTAGCTGGTGGCACGAGACGAAGACTCTGAAACTGTCCTGAGAGATCGGAGACATGAGCGGCCAGGGTCTCAACGGCATGACGAGCAGCAGACAATTCCTGCTCGTGTCTACCGAGCATTTCTCCCTGGATCTCAATGGCAGTCTTGCGAGAATCCGTAGTCGCTGGGTCCATTCTTGGTCGGATTCTTCTGTTATGCTGATGAAGGAGGACCCAAAAGCGACGTAATAGAAACAGAGTCTTTATTCCAGTCTTAGACAAAAACGATACTCCTGATATATCTAAGGTAAAAACAAAACAGGAAAACTGAAATCCTCTCGTCAGTAAAGATGAACGACTGGAGACGCGACCACTAGACACCTGCTCACATGCAGCATCTGATGAAGGCAAAAACACGACAGGGCGGAACAAGGACACTGAACAGCAAACATCAAACAAGAATCCGACAAGGACTGAAGCGGAAAACAGAGCAAGAAATAGGAACTCTAATGAGGGCAAAAATAGGGGACAGGTGTGAAAGAGTAAATGAGGTCGTTAGGAGAATGAGAAACAGCTGGGAGCAGGAACGGAACGATAGAGAGAGAGCGGGAGAGGGAGAAAGGGAGGAGGAGAGAGAAGGATAGAAAAGAGGGAAAGAACCTAATAAGACCAGCAGAGGGAAGCACAGGGACAAGACATGATGATCAAAAACATGACATCTACTGAACTCAGTCGGTAGTCATAGAAACTCTACTGCATGACAAACAAATAACACGGCTTTCAACAGCCATAGAAACAAGGCAATCAAAGTTTGTATCGCCTAACAACTCTACCTTCCCTAAGGTATTCCAGTCTGCATTTCATTAGAACAATTTCAAGATGTGTTGCTCTCGCAAAAGTATTACATGTCCAGGAAAGGCTGTCTTTGAAGGTTTCCACAGAAACAACACAAAACCTCATCTCTGCTTCTCTAATCCTCAAGAAAGACAGAGGCACACAGAAATATTGGAAGAGATTGGGCTTGGGGCCAATAGAGCGCTACCACACACACACACACACACACAGAAAAAGGAGAGTGGCTGTCTTTCTGTTCCTGGTGGATACATTAGGCCTAATGTGACACTAAGGGTCCTTCAGAGGCTAACACGCTAATTAGCTAGCCAAATGAATAGCCCCTTCAGAGGACTAGCCATACAGCAGTCCCTCCCCGTTATTAGAGTTAATAACCGATACGCTGCACGCCACGTAATGGGACGGACGCGCTAGCCTTGTTCGCCCCCGAGGGTAAGGGAGAGAGGGCTCATTAAAGAATTACTGATCTGTTTTGCTCTGTGTCATTGTGTCGTCATGGCTATTGTTGGTTGAGGTCCATGCAAACAGAGTGAGAGAGGGCGAGACTCACACACACAAAACATGTGACTTAGCTTGGTTGTGGTCCATGCAAAAACAGTAACACACAGACATACACATCAAATCATACGTGACTAGGCCTGGTTGCAGTGGCATATACTGTACATTCTATAGCCTAAAGAAGGGCCTAATCAATTATGACATCATCATAAGATGCTATATTACACAATACATTGTCCCCATAACAATACAATAGGCAAATGGAACCTGCCTTTCTTGCAGAATCAACATTGCTATTCTTGCAATGTAACCAGTTTAATATGTACACTCAGTGTAACTCCCAAGTCAAACAGATTATCAAAGCAAATGATCTTCACAGCACTTTCCCTGTCCTTTGGGAAGAGTGAATTGATAACTTTAGGCACCTTCTATATGGTCTGCAATGCATTCTGCAATGACAACCCAATGTATCATTGCCATTATTTCTCTCTGATGTGACATGGGTAATGTAGTGATCATGAGAATAGCATCGGGCCATTATAGATGCTGTGTGACTCACAATGCCACTACTGATCTAGTTTATGAAACGAACTGCATCAACTAATCGACTACACACACACACACACACACACACACACACACACACACACACACACACACACACACACACACACACACACACACACACACACACACACACACACACACACACACCCAGGGCCATACATACATACATATAGTAACTAGGTCCCTGAGTGTTTCCTGGTCAGGTTATATGGTCAGGAAAAACTCCTGGTCCTATGATTTTGATAGGATATGCCCCATGGCTGTTCATCAGAAAACTCTGAGAAGCATTCTATATACATTGTGTTTCATGCATTTGAATCAAGCCTAGTTAGCTATACTGTGAGTACTGTCTGTGTCTCTGTGTGTGGTATAGGGAGGGAGTGGTTCTGATGAGCAGATGGAATATAGAATATGATCCGACCCCTTCAGTCACTGTTCCTTTTGCAATGAGAATAAGAACCTGACGCTGCAATAACTGAGGAGAGAGGCAGGAGAGAGGCAGGAGAGAGGCAGGAGAGAGGCAGGAGAGAGGCAGGAGAGATGGAGGAGAGAAAGGGTAAAAGGAGAGAAGAGAAGAATGAGAAAGAGAGGAGTGTGGAGATGGATGAGAGAAAGAGAGGAGGAGAGTAGTAGAAAAGAGGGTAGAGCTGAGTAGATTAGTAGAGAGGAGGAGAGTAGTAGAGAAGAGGGTAGATTAGTAGAGAGAGGAGGAGAGTAGTAGAGAAGAGGGTAGAGCTGAGTAGATTAGTAGAGAGAGGAGAGTAGTAGAGAAGAGGGTAGATTAGTAGAGAGAGGAAAGTAGTAGAGAAGAGGGTAGAGCTGAGTAGATTAGTAGAGAGAGGAGAGTAGTAGAGAAGAGGGTAGATTAGTAGAGAGAGGAGAGTAGTAGAGAAGAGGGTAGAGCTAAGTAGACTAGTAGAGAGAGGAGCAGAGGCTGAGTGGGGGAAGAGGAGTCCTTATCTTTCTCTCTCTAGCCTACATCTCTTCTCCTTCATCTGTTGCCTGAATTACTGTAATATCTGTATTACTGTAAAATCTGTATTACTGTAGTACAGCTGTATGTAGTATTATTATTTCCCAGTATAATCCCTAATGTGATACGCAGAGCAGGGTGTGTGTGTTTGTGAGAGCCTTTGCATGTATGTATGTGAATGCATACATACATACATCCGTGTGTGTGTGCGTTCATCCTTGAAACCCCTGCACCTGTATATATGTGTGTGTGTGCATTCATCCTTGAAACCCCTGCACCTGTATATATGTGTGTGTGCATTCATCCTTGAAACCCCTGCACCTGTATATATGTGTGTGTGTGCATTCATCCTTGAAACCCCTGCACCTGTATATATGTGTGTGTGTGTGTGTGTGTAATCCTTAGATAGGGTAATCCTATCTGCTATGAAATCACAGGGCTCAGTGTTCACTAGATGTTGATTAGGCCTGTAATGAAGTCCGTACTGTACAGCAGCAGGGGAGGGTCAGGAACTACCAGCACTCTGCCATCCCAAATAACACACACACAGATGGACACACTCATTCACACACACACACACACACACACACACACACACACACACACACTTCTCGATGGCTGCAGCACTCTGCTATCCCAAACACACTGCAGAACACAGAGAGAAAACGGCCCAGGAAATCAACCTGACTCATCACATAAGGACTGAAGTACTGGTAGAGGAAGAGACAAAACAACCGTTTTCTTACACAAGCTTTACCAATGTGCAATCTGTTGAACAGAACATTCATGCAACTTGGGAAAAATGCTTAATTTTGCCATAGATTGTGAAGCAGCGCTTGAGTTGTGATATGAGTGCCCCTGTATGTGGAGGCAGCCCACAGCAAGGCAGGCAGGTGTAGCCACCGAGGTGTGTGTGTGTGCCTCTCTGTGTGTGTGATAGTTTGCCCCGTCCAAGGCAGAGGAGGCATGTAACAGGGAATGTAATAGCTATTGATTGGTGTATTAGCAGTGTGGTGCTGTGGTAGGCTTTCTGCTGCCAGGGACAAAACTGGATCAGTTTCTCACCTCTCTGACAGCACACTGAGCCACACACACACACATCCCTTACAGTAGACTGCATGGTATCCCAAACCGGTGTGGGTGTGCCTCTGTGTGCTCCTGTGCCCTTGTTTGTGTGTGTGTGTGCTTGCATATGTATGAAAATGTGCATATGAAAGTGATGACTTGCATGTAGAACGGTAGAAATGATTGGATAAATTGTAAGCTTCCCCAAACTTGACACTTCTGCGCTGCCTATGAAGTCTTTATAATAAAATTGCCACCACGTTTCCATGTTTGGATTTCACCAATAGGCTACTTTGAAGCAAGGCACGACATGAAATAAAACACTTGGGTTTCAACCAATGAAGTATGTTTTCAAAATGCATCAAGCCCCAGGCTCACTTTGTAAAGTGGTGGGTGATGCACTGATAGCCTGTTGCCTGCACTTGAATGGTGAATGGGAGCCGTCAGTTACCAGTTGAGAAAATACACAGGCCAATTTAGTTTTTTTCAATTGTTTAAGCACAATTATGAAAACAGGGCCCGGTTTGTCAAAACACTACACACAATTAGCACAACCCTACACCACAGTAGCACAACACTTCAGATCATTTGCAAAATGGAACACTTTTGTCAAAACTATACACGACTTCATAAAAATTATATTTTGTGACCATACGAAACACACATTTCATATGACTTCAATCTTTTTGAACCAGTTACACACTGCTGTTGCTAACCTAAAACACTTTTAGCAAGTCTAATTGTCAGTGATTAGAGTACTGTAAATGAAGTACACAGAGAAAGTGCAACTATACAAACACTACACAAGACCAATGCTGCAGACTGAGGAAAATATCATTTATTTCTCTCCATATACCCAAATCAGTCAACATGGAGAATCACAACAAAACATGTCCCAGTTTTCATGCTACTACAGTAGTGTGCATAACACTGTTAGCTCAGCAAACGTACAATACTGTATCCAGTACAGGTTACAATTACAGTAAATTACAACAACAACAAACATAAAAAATAATCAGAAAAAACCTGACAATATTGTACAGAAAATACTACAGTAAACAAACTATACATTATCTCTTCGCCTAGCTGGTTCTGGCCAGAGAATTTCATCAACATCACAAGCAATATCGTCATTAGCAAGACAACGCGGGAAGAACCGTCTTGCATGTCGAATCCATCCTTGCACAGCTGCGGCGTCGACTTGGTCACAGGCGTCCTCCATGGCCTGAATGAGGGGTACCTGAGCCTGGGGCTGGAGATCGTAAACCTTCCACCACCATGCAGAGAAAAACTCTTCGATAGGGTTTAGAAACGGAGAGTATGGTGGAAGGTATAGTACTGTCAACTGTGGATGGTGTTGAAACCAGTTCTGGACCAAAGAAGAGCAGTGGAATGACACATTGTCCCAGATGACTGTGTATTGCATCTGGTGCATTTCATTACCTGCTGTGACGATGTGGAGCAATCGGTCCAAAAATGCGAGAATGTGAGGTGTGTTGTAAGGGCCCATTTTGGCATGACGGAGGACAACCCCATGCTGTGAAATGGCAGCGCAAAGGGTGATGTTATCCCCACGTTGCCCTGGGACATTGTTTATAACCCTGTGGCCAATGATATTTCTGCCTCTCCTTCTTGCTTTTGTGAGTTTGAACCCTGCCTCATCAATTTATATGAATTCATGCCGGATTTCCTCAGCATCCATCTGCAAAACTCCCTGAAATACAGTGAAAGACAAGATTGTGTAGTTCAGGATAGGTCTAGTATACAGTCAGTGTAAAGAAGTCATGTGTGCAGTATGCAACATCACAGTGTTAAAGTGAACAATACAAACCTCCACATACTCATGCCGCAGCCGTTTGACCCTCTCTGAATTCCGCTCAAAAGGCACTCAGTAAAGTTGTTTCATTTCAACCTGATGTCTTTTCAGGATGCGTGCCAGTGTTGACTGAGAGACCTGATGGACATTATTGAAAATGGCATGGTCACAGATAATGTTGGCTTGTAGTTCTGAGCCTGATAGCATTATTGGCCAAAACCATGTTTATTATCTCTCGCTCTTGTTCTTGCGTGAATATGGGCCCCCTTCCTCCTTGTCGTTCCCGACCCTCAATCCTATGTAGAGAATAATACATGTAACTTACTGTACAATGTCACAGGAAGGGGTATCACAAATGCTGATATGGTGCATACAATAAGCGGCTGATTACTGTAACTGTAGACAGATCTTCTTTTACCTGTTTTCCTGTCGAAAAGTCCTTATGACAGATGCCACTGTATATCTGCTAAGATTTGGCTGAACTCTCAGTCCAGCCTCCCTCAGCGTCAATCCGTGGTTCACAACATGGTCCACTAGTGTTGCACGAATGTCATTTGATAAGTTTGGTCCTCTTCTTCTTTGTGCACGTTCTCCTCCTGCTTCAGGTCTTCCTTGACCTCTGGCTCGGCCTCTGCCTCTTCCTCCTTCTCCTCCTCCTCCTCTGTGTACTCCTCCTCTCACCCTCACTCTTCTTCTGACTCCTTCCATTTTGGTTGAAGGCAGGTGAACCTACCTGCTGCATTTTTATAGTGCTTAAACCTGATTGGTGTGTCTACAATTTAGCTATCATGTGTTTGTGCACCTGATGGCTGTGTTTAACAGATTGGCTCATAGGTGTGGTAATTTGACAGTCAGTGCTTTGGAATTGCAAGGAAGTGACATCATGATATACTTCTGTGTCTGATGTATACAAGTGTGTTTAGTGTTTTGCAAATCACTGTGTGTAATGTTTTGCAAATAGTGTGAAGCTGACAATGTGCTTACAGTTGTGCAAATCTAGCCTTGTGTTTTGCTCCTTGAGTGTAAGGTTTTGCTAATTGTGGGAAAAGTTACATTTAATTGTGTAAGCAATCGTAAAAAACTGTAATTCCATTAAATTATGCAAATAGACAGATAAGCATGACCGTCAAATGTATTTACATCGATTTGGTATTTCCATCAATTATTTAACAACGAAATTGTTTTTCTCCTGGTCAATTTTGGCGGCAACAGGCCCAATTGCCTGCTTACAGAAACCCTGGTGTGTGTGAAGCCTGTGTTTGTGTGTGTCTGTAAGCATACACAACACATAATCAGTGTGTGCATTGGTGTTATGCGCTTAACGGCGCATACCTTAATATATGTAACGCGCCAGAGTGTGTGCGCGTGCTCTCTGACTATGTGTGTGTAAGTAAACATATGGAGGTGTGCTGGCTGAGCAGAACGCGCTGATTCAGCACAGCTACTCCATCTTGCAGCAGCAGCCTGGCGGGTGGTGTTCACAGAGACACTCTCATCATGGAGCTTGTCAACCACTGTTTGCCTGCCTGCCTGCCTGCCTTCACGTCTCCCTAGATGTACCTGCGCTTATTTCGTTAAAGCCCTTTTATCGCTGGCCTGCCTTGTAGTAATCCTTAATCCTGCACCATCATTACACCTGCTGCTGATCCAGTGACTCTGTGTGTGTGTGTGCTGAGACTCAACACAGCCTGGGGATAACACACTATGTATGTATCATCCAGTGTTTTTCTGCCAGTGTGTCTGTCAGCACGTCTGTAGAAGCAGCAATGTGATAATTCTAGTTTATTATGAAACAGGGAGGGCTGGGAACGATCAAACAGTTTCTATCAACAACAGCTTTCAGCTATAACACCTCCCTGAACTACAGTACTGTCATCCTCTAGGACTGGAACTACAGTACAGTACTGTCATCCTCTAGGTCTGGAAATACTGTACTGTCATCCTCTAGGACTGGAACTACAGTACTGTCATCCTCTAGGACTGGAACTACAGTACTGTCATCCTCTAGGACTGGAACTACAGTACTGTCATCCTCTTGGACTGGAACTACAGTACTGTCATCCTCTAGGACTGGAACTACAGTACTGTCATCCTCTAGGACTGGAACTACAGTACTGTCATCCTCTAGGTCTGGAACTACAGTACTGTCATCCTCTAGGACTGGAACTAGCTAGCTGTCTGTTCACCCAGGTTCAGGGCCTCTTAGAGTAAGTAGTAGGAGGGCTGATCCAGGATCCCTGTCCATGCAATCATATTCATTTTGATCTATAAAGCAAAACTGATCCTAGATCAGCACTCCTACTCTGAGACACTTTATGAATAGGGGCCCAGAAGAGCTTCTGAGCTTCTATGTTTTTGGAATGTGCTTTAATGTGAATTCCTCTTGGATACCATACCATGTCATTCATGGATGTCATTCCCATTCAATGGAGTTTGGCCCTGCAGTGTCCTTGAGTACTGATTCAGATTATTCAGATATGGAGGACTCAAGTGGGGAAGATGTCCATTAAGGGAAGATGTGTCCTTGGTTAGAAATGTGATCTTCCACAAAAGGCTTTAGATACAAGAGGAGGCTGGTGAAATGAGCTATAGGAGGATTACAATGAGCCCGCCCTCGTATAGCTACTCCCACCAGCCTCCTCTGTTAGATACGCTGAGTTTACACAAGCAGCCCAATTATATTTGTTTTTACTAATTGGTCTTTTGACAATAATTTACCAATGTATCCATAAAGACCTTACCATTCCAAGTAAATAGGCCTGTATTCAATGTATCTGTTCCTATTGACAGAACAGTGTTTGATGCCTCTCGCCTTGAGGCTCTGAGACACCTGCTGACAAACTAGCATTGTACCCTCTCCTCTACGCCTGGCGCCAAATGAACACTGCCACCACTCATCCTCCACACACACACACATACACACACACAGTCCCCCCAGCCCCATCACCCCTGACATTGAGCTCTGTGCGACTGTCCTGGGAGGATGACCTATCTCCTGGGACTACCACACCATCTCTGGACAGATGACACCACAGCCTCTCTTTCTCTTTTCCCCTCAATAGCATTTGTACCTAGAATGACACTGTATATCCCTTCACAGCGTTCTAAGGATTCTAATCCGATACAATGTAGCACAAAAGCGCTGTTAACCATCTGCTTCCAACAGATATGTTTACGTGTATTGTCATGCATTGATGTTATATTATGGCCTTTCACTTGCATTTCAAAGATGATTAAAATAGAAAATGCATCCTTTTTTGTTTTGTATTATCTTTTACCAGATCTAATGTGTTATATTCTCCTACATTAAGTTCACATTTCCACAAACTTCAAAGTGTTTCCTTTCAAATGGTATCAAAAATATGCATATCCTTGCTTCAGGTCCTGAGCTACAGGCAGTTAGATTTAGGTATGTCATTTTAGGAGAAAATGGGAAAAAAGGGTCAGATCGCAACACTTTTAAAACTTCTTAAGACTACGGGGCGACATTTTCACTTTTGGATGAATTGGTGCCCAAATTAAACAGCCTCGTACTCTGTCCTAGAATATATGATATGCATATTATTATTACTATTGGATAGAAAACACTCTGAAGTTTCTAAAACTGTTTGAATTATATCTGTGAGTAAAACAGAACTCATATGGCAGGCAAACTTCCAAACAGGAAGTGAAAATTCTGAAATGGGTCGCTGTGAAAGACATCGCCTATTCAATTGCCTTATATTTATGGATCTGTATGCACTTCATACGCCTTCCACTAGATGTCAACAGGCAGTAGAACGTGGAATGAAGCGTCTATCCTGATGTGGGACCGAATGAGAGCCTTAGGAGTGACAGGTCAGGCATATTGTCAGTTCTTGGCCACACACACTACGCATGTGATGTCCTTGTCTGCAATGTGTTAGATAGACATGAAGAAATGCTCCGTCTGGGACGTTTTTGGATATATATGAGAACAACATCCTGAAGACTGATTCTCAACTGAGTTTGACCAGTTTATTCGATTTGTAATATCACTTTTTGAAGTTTTCGTTCATTAGCGTAAAGTTCAATGGACACATGAACTACACATGCTAGCTAAAGTTGCTAATTCGACAAAAGTAATAGACTTTATAAAACAAAAAAACGATTTATTGTGGAACTAGGATTACTGGCACTGCATTCTGATGAAAGATCATCAAAGGTAAGGGAATATTTATGATGTAATTTCGTATTTCTGTTGACTCCAACATGGCGGAGAATGGCTGAGCGCTGTCTCAGATTATTGCATGCTGTGCTTTTTACTAAAGTTATTTTTTAAATCTAACACAGCGGTTGCATTAAGCACCAGTGTATCTTTAATTATATGTTAAGCATGTATCTTTCATCAAAGTTTATGATGAGCATTTCTGTATTTCACGTGGCTATCTGTAATTACTTTCGCTATTTTGGAGCCATTTCTGAACATGGCGCCAATGTAAAACCACGATTTGTGGCTATAAATATGCACATAATCGAACAAAACATAAACGTATTGTATAACATGATGTCATATGGCTGTCATCTGATGAAGTTGTTCAAAGGTTAGTGATTAATTTATATCTCTATTTGTAGGTTTTGTGAAAGCTATCTTTGCTGTGAAAAAATGGCGGTGTGTTTTTGGATATTGTGGTGAGCTAACATAAATATATGTTGTGTTTTCGCTGTAAAACATTTTAAAAATCAGACGTGTTGGCTGGATTCACAAGATGTTTATCTTTCATTTGCTGTATTGGACTTGTGATTTCATGAAATTATATTATATTATATCCCTGTGGCGCTAGGCTAGGATATGCTAGTCAGCGTTTCTGATGACAGTTATCCTGGATCTGGGATGGGTGGTCCAGAGAGGTTTTAACCTGAAACCCCACCTCTTTAAGGAATACCTAGGATAGGATAAAGTAATCATTCTAACCACCCCCCCCCCCCCCCCTTAAAAGATTTAGATGCACTATTGTAAAGTGGTTGTTCCACTGGATATCATAAGGTGAATGCACCAATTTGTAAGTCGCTCTGGATAAGAGCGTCTGCTAAATGACTTAAATGTAAATATAAATGTTTTAAGTGGCAGTAAGTCACTGGCAGTAAGTCAATCAAATGTATTTATAAAGCCCTTTTTCCAACAGCAGTTATCACAAAGTGCTTATACAGAAACCAAGCCTAAAACCACAGAGAGCAAGCAATGCAGATGTAGAAAGGCAGGAACCTAGGAAAAAACCTAGAGAGGATCCTGGCTCTGAGGCGTGGCCAGTCCTCTTCTGGCTGTGCCGGGTGTAGATTATAAGAGTGCATGACCTTTAAGGCCAGATCGCTCTGAAAGATGTTCAAATGTTCATAAATATTAATCACAGTGGTTGTAGAGGGTGCACCTTGGGAGTTCAGCACCTTGGGAATTAATGTCAGTTGTCTTTTCATAGCCGAGCATTTAGAGGTCGAGACAGCATGTGCCGTGGGGGTGGTCCGGTGAACAGGTAAGGCTTCCATAGCCCCATGCAGAACAGCAGAAACTGTGTCAGCAGCATGACCAGTTGGACTAGGGACGGGGACAGCCAAGAGTCGCCAGGCCAGGTACTCCCGAGGCATGGTCCTAGGGCTCAAGTCCTTCGAGGGGGAGAGAGAGAGCGAGAGAGAGATGGGAGAATTAGAGGGAGCATATCTAAGATCACACAGGACACAAGATAAGACAGGAGAATTACATCAGATATAACAGACTGACCCTAGCCCCCGGCCCATAGACTATTGCAGCATAGATACAGGAGACTGAGTGGGGGGGGGGACACTGTGGCCCTGTCCAAAGTTACCCCCGAACAGGGACAACCAGGCAGGATATAATCCCACCCACTTTGGCAAAGCACAGCCCCCACACCACTAAAAGGATATCAACAGGCCAATAACTTACTACCCAGAGACAAGACCGAGTATAGCCCACAAAGATCTCCCCACCACACGACCCCGAGGACAGGAAGGATGGAAGAGCGCGAGCAAGCAAGTGACTTAGCCCCGTAATAGGGTCAGAGGCAAGGAATCTCACTGAAGAGAGGGGAGCCGGTCAGGCAGAAACAGCAAGGGTGGTTCGTCACTCCAGTGCCTTGCCATTCTTCTTCGCACCCCTAGGCCAGAAGGATGGGAGAGCGAGCGCCAGCAAGCCAGTGATTCAGCCCCTGTAATAGGGTCAGGGGCAGAGAATCCCAGTTAACTTCTTTAGGATAGGTGGGACGGTAGCGTCCTCGACAACAGCCAGTGAAATTACAGAGTGCCAAATTCAACAACAGAAATACTCATAATAAAAATTCCTAAAACATACAAGTGTTATACATCGGCTTAAACATAAGCATCTTGTTAATCCAACCACAATGTCAGATTTCAAAAATACTTTACGGCGAAAGCATACCATGCGATTATCTGAGGACTGAGGACTGCCCAGCAGACAAATCATTACAAACAGTAACCAGCCAAGTAGAGGAGTAACAAAGGTCAGAAATAGCGATAAAATGTATCACTTCCCTTTGATCGTCATATGGTTGCACTCACAAGACTTCCAGTTACCAAATAAATGTTTGTTTTGTTCGATAAAGTCCCTCTTTATATCCAAAAACCTCTGTTTTGTTGGTGCGTTTTGTTCAGTAATCCACTGTCTCAAACAACATCCGGTGAAATTGCAGAGCGTGAAACTCAACAAAACAGAAATTCTCATAATAAACATACATAAAAGATACAAGTGTTATACATCAGCTTAAAAACTTCTTGCGAATATAGGGGGTGCTGTTTCGACTTAGCATAAATCGGTCTCCAGATTAAACTGCCTAGTACTCAATTCTTGCTCGTACAATATGCATATTATTATTATTATTATTGGATAGAAAACACTCTCTAGTTTCTATAGCCGTTGGAATTATGTCTATGAGTGAAACAGAACTACTTCTACAGCACTTTTCATGACAGGGAGTGAGATTTCAGAAATCTTGGCCCCTGTTCCCAGGTCAGTTTTAATGTCCCTGTAAATGCTATGGAGAAACAAACACTGCCTACGTCTTCCTCTAGATGTCAGTAAGTGGTGACGCTTTGAATGGAGTCGATTGCGCAATCAGGGCCTGTATAAAACACCAATGACCGGAAGTAGCTTTCTTTTCGTCTCTGCGCCTGACGCACGATGGACGTCGGACTTGCCTCCTTCCAAGCTGTTGTTTAGCCAGTAATATTTCTCCGGTCATGTTTTTACTCGTTATAGGTGTTAAAAACATCATAAGGTCGTTAATTTGAACCGTTTTATAGCAATTTATATCCGTTTAGGGCGATTTTATGGCATTTCTGTGTGACGCACTTCGAGGAGCTGGGCACTTTTCGAGTGCATGGTGAACGTTAGTGGCCATTTCGACGGGACAAGAGGACATCTTTCGACCAAAAGACGATTAGACCGGAGAAAGGATTCATTGCCCAAGATTCTGATGGAAGAACAGCTCATAGTAAGAACTATTTATGATGATAAATCGTGTTTCTGTCGAAAAATGTTAAACGCTTTTGCCGCCATTTTCTTTGGTGTAGCTTCGCTTTGGCGCAACCTGTATTGAAAAGTAAGGATAATTTAAAAAATGTAATTCAGCGATTGCATTAAGAACTAAATTGTCTATCAATCGCTGTCCACCCTGTATTTTTTAGTCAAGTTTATGAGTATTTATGTATAAGAGTAGATCACTGTCCAATATGGCGCCCGACATTTTCTGACCAGCTTGGCTACTATTCTCATTGTATAACCACGATTTTGGTGGCTAAATATGCACATTTTCGAACAAACTCTATATGTATGTTGTAATATGATGTTACAGGAGTGTCATCTGAAGAATTCTGAGAAGGTTAGTGAAAAAATGAATACATTTTGGTGGTGATAATGCTATCGCTCTTTTTGCCGTGAATCAATGCTGGGGTAATGTTTGCACATGTGCTATGCTAATATAACGATTTATTGTGTTTTCGCTGTAAGACACTTAGAAAATCTGAAATATTGTCTGGATTCACAGGATCTGTGTCTTTCAATTAGTGTACGCTGTGTATTTTTAAGAAATGTTTTATGATTAGTAATTAGGTAATACACGTTGCTCTCTGTATTTATTCTAGTCGAGTTGTGATGGTGGGTGCAATTGTAAACTATGATTTATACCTGAAATATGCACATTTTTCTAACAAAACCTATCCTATACAATAAATATGTTATCAGACTGTCATCTGATGAGGTTTTTTCTTGGTTAGTGGCTATCAATATCTTTATTTGGCCGAATTGGTGATAGCTACTGGTGGTGAGAAAAAATGGTGGACAAAGAAAAATTGTGTTTTTTGCTAACGTGGTTAGCTAATAGATTTACATATTGTGTCTTCCCTGTAAAACATTTTAAAAATCTGAAATGATTGCTGGATTCACAAGAAGTGGATCTTTCATCTGGTATCTTGGACTTGTGATTGAATGATATTTAGATGCTAGTATTTACTTGTGACGCTATGCTAGGCTATGCTATTCAGCTTTTTTACTGGCGGGGGTGGTGGGGGGTGCTCCCGGATCCGGGTTTCTGAGGCAGTAGAAGTTAAAGATAAACTTCTTGTTAATCCAACCACTGTGTCAGATTTCAAAAAGGCCTTACGGCGAAAGCGAACCATGCGATTATCTGAGAACAGCGCCCAGCAGACAAATCATTACAAACAGTAACCAGCCAAGTAGAGGAGTAACAAAAGTCAGAAATAGCGATCTAATTTATCACTTACCTTTGATGATCTTCATATGATTGCACTCACAAGACTCCATGTTACATAATAAATGTTTGTTTTGTTCGATAAAGTTCCTGTTTATGTCCAAAAACCTCCGTTTTGTTGGTGCGTTTTGTTCAGTATTCCATTGCTACAAAGCGCGGTCACAGCAGGCAGACAAAAAATCTGAAAAGTACCATAAAAGTTCGTAGAAATATGTCAAACGATGTTTATAATCAATCGTCAGGTTGTTTTTGTCATAAATAATCGATAATATTTCAACCGGACAATAGCTTTGTCAATAGAAAAGGAGAAACAAGAAAGGTTCTCTCTCGGTATCGCTCAGAACACATCTCTGGAAATTTCCACTGACCTCTCATTGAAAGTGGTGTTTCTCGCTCATTTTTCAGAGTAAATGCCTGAAACAATGCCGAAAGACTGGCCGCATGTAGTGGAAGCCATAGGGATTGGGAACTGCGTCATAAGTCTTTGTATGGTGGATAGGCTTTCAATGGAAAAACAGCCATTTCAATATAATAGCACTTCCTGGATGGATTTTCCACAGGTTTTCGCCTGCAATATCAGTTCTGTTATACCCACAGACATTATTTGAACAGTTTTGGAAACTTTAGAGTTTTCCATCCAAATCTACCAATTAAATGCATATCCTAGCTTCTAGGCCTGAGTAGCAGGCAGTTTACTTTGGGCACCTCAGTCATCCAAACTTCCGAATACTGCCCCCTATCCCAAAAAAGTTAAGGTCAATCATAGGACTTACTGAAGATGAGTCTTCAGAAAAGACCTAAAGGTTGAGACCGAGTCTACGTCTCTCACATGGATCAGCAGACCATTCCACAAAAATGTAGCTCTATAGGAGAAGGCCTTGCCTCCAGCTGTTTCCTTAGAAATTCTAGGGGGGAAAAAGGAGGCCTGCATCTTGTGACCGTAGCGCACATGTAGGTATGTACAGCAGAACCAAGGTAGGTAGGAGCAAGTACATGTACTGCTTTGTAGGTTAGCAGTAAAACCTCAGCCCTAGCCTTAACAGGAAGCCAGTGTAGGGAGGCTAGCACTGGGGTAATATGATACTTTTGGGGGATTCTAGTCAAGATTCTAGCAGCAGTATTTAGCACTAGCTGAAGTTTATTTAGTCCCTTATCCACGTAGCCAGTGAGTGGAGCATTGCAGTAGTCCAATCTATGGATTTGCTTTTCTGCATCAAATTTGGACAACAAGTTTAAGATTTTCGCAATGTAACGAAGATGAATAAAGTCTCCTATTGAAATATTTTTTATATGGTCGTCGAAGGAGTAACGCCTAGGTCCTTCTCTATTTTATTTTTGACGACTGTTCAACCATCGAGATTCATTGTCAGATCTGACAGAAGATATCTTTGCGTCTTGGGACCTACAACTAGCGTCTCTGTTTTGCCTAACTTTAAAAGTTAAAACAATTATGGCATCAACTTCCTTATGTCTGAAACACAGGCTTCCAGGGTAGGCAATTTTGGGGTTTCACCATGTTTCATCAATGTATAGCTGTGTGTCGTCTGCATAGCAGTGAAAGTTGACATTGTGTTTCCAAATGACATTACCAAGAGGTAGAATATATAGTGAAAAAAATAGTACTCCTAGAATGGAACCTTGAGGAACACCAAAATGTACCATTGATTTGTCAGATGACAAACCATCCACAGAGACTAACTGATTCCTTTCCAACAAATAAGATCTAAAACAGGCAAAACCAATTATGGTTTCCAATCTTTCCAAAATAATGTGGTGATCGATAGTGTTGAAAGCGGCACTAAGGTCTAGTAGCATGAGGATGGACGCAGAGCCTTGGTCTGATGCCATTATTAAAAGGTCATTTATCATCTTCACAAGTGCGATTTCAGTACTATGATGCGGTTTTAAACCAGACTGCTGAGCAATAGGTTTTTCCAAAAAATTTGAGAGGAATGGGAGATTTGATATAGGACGATTTTCCAGGTCAAGTTTTGGCTTTTTCAGGAAACGCTTTATTACTGCCACTTTAAGTGAGTTTGGTACACATCTGGAGGATAGGGTTTATTATGTTCAACATAGCAGGGCCAAGCTCTTTCAGTAGTTTAGTTGGAGACATCTTGAAGGTTGAGGCCATTACAGTTTCCATTAATATTTTGAGGGATACATTGTTAAAAAACTTGTGTTTACATTTATCTGAGGTCCTGTCAGTTCTGTGCAGACTTAGGACAACTGCGTTTTGGAGAAATAGCCATATTCAAGGAGGAGTCTGTAATTTGTTTTCTAATGATCATGATCTTTTCGTCAAAGAAGTTAATGAATTCATCACTGCTGAAGTGAAAGCCGACTTCACTTGGGGAATGCTGTTTTTATTTAGCTTTGCAACAGTGTCCCAAAATGCATTTTGATTTGTTTTTATTCACCTCAATCAGGTTGCAAAAAATAGGCTGATCGGGCAGAAGTGAGGTATTTTCGACATTGCACGTTACTGTATTTTAACGCTAGTCGGAAGACTTCCAATTTGGTGGAGTGCCATTTCCGTTCCAAATTTCTGGAAGCTTTCTTCAGGGCTCTGGTATTTTCTGTATACCAGGAAGTTTGTTTCTTGTGACTCATTTTTGTTTTTATCGGTGTGACTGCATCTAGGATATTATGCAAGGTTAAGTTTAGATCCTCGGTTAACCAATTTTTATACACTGACATCCTTCGGTAGGTGGATGGAGTCTGGAAGGGCATCAAGGAATCTTTGGGTTGTTTGAGGATTTATAGAGCTTTTTGATAATCCTTGGTTGGGATCTAAGTAAATTATTTGTTGCGATTGCAAAAGTAATAAGGCGGTGGTCCGATAGTCCCAAAACTAAATCCAGGGTATGATTGTGGCAATGCGTAGGTCCCAAGACATGTTGGATAAAACTCTAAAAGCCTTTTGGAATGGGTCTATGTATTTCTCCATGTGAATATTGAAGTCACCAAAAATGTGAATATTATCTGCCATGACTACAAGGTCCGATTAGGAATTCAGGGAACGCTGTATATGACCAAGGAGGCCTGTAAAAGGTTCATGACTAGAGCCTCAAAAGACGAAAACCAATTTTTTTCATAAATGTACATTTGCTATCAAATTAATGTGTAACACCTCTGTATTTGCAGAATGCACAGGTGATATGGTCACTAATGTAACCAGGAGGAGAGGCCTTATTAAACTCTGAAAATTCATCAGGCTTAATTAAGCCATGTTTCACTCAGGACAATCACATCAAGTTTATGATCAGTTTTTAGTTAATTGACTATGACTGCCTTGGAAGTGAGGGATCTAATATTAAATATTTATATTCTGAGTTGTGAGGCATTATCACAGTCTCTTTTAAAAATGACAAGGATGGAGGTCGTCTTTGTTACAGTGAGATTGCTAAGGCGAACAACGCCATTTTTAGATTTTCCCGACCTAGATCAAGGCACAGACACGGTCTCAATGGGGAAAACTAAGCTGACTACATTGACTGTGCTATTGGCAGACTCCACTAAGCTGGCAAGCTGGCTAACAACCTGCTGCCTGGCCTGCACCATATCTCATTGTGGAGCTAGAGGAGTTAGATCCCTGTCTATGTTGATAGATAAGATAAGCGCACCCCTCCAGCAAGGATGCAGTCCGTCACTCCTCAGCAGGCCAGGCTTGGTCCTGTTTGTGTGTGACTCCCAGAAAGAGGGTCAATTATCTACAAATTCAATCTTTTGGGAGGGGCAGAAAACACTTCAAACAGCGATTGAGTTGAGACTCTGCTGTAGAGCTCATCACTCCCCCTAACTGGTAGGGGGCCAGAGACAATTACTCAATTCCGACATCTTTCTGGCTAATTTACACGCTGAAGCTATGTTGCGCTTAGTGACCTCTGGCTGTTTCATCCTAACAGCGTTGGTGCCGATGTGCATAACAATATCCCTATTCTCTCTACACTCGCCAGTTTTAGCCTCACCCGGCATCTTCAGATCAGCCTTTACATCGGTAGCTCTGCTCCCTGGTAAACAGTGTATGATCTTCAGATCAGCCTTTACGTCGGTAGCTCTGCTCCCTGGTAAACAGTGTATGATCGCTGGATGATTATTATTTTTAAGTCTGATATTGCGGGTAATGGAGTCGCCAATGACTAGGGTTTTCAGTTTGTCAGAGCTAATGGTGGGAAGCTTCAGCGGCTCAGACCCTGTAACAGGTGGAGGAGAGACCTGAGAATGCTCCACCTCTGGCTCCAACTCATTGGTTAGTAGGGAAAACCGGTTGAAAGTTTCTGTTGGCTGAATGACACCGGTTGAGCATGCCAACAGCATTTCTTTCCAGAAGCATTGAGAAAATTGTCCGGCTGCGTGGACTGTGCGGGGGGATTAATAGTACTATCTGTACTTACTGGTGGCAGAGACACTGAATCATCCTTTCCTACACTTAAATTGCCCTTGCCTAACGATTGCGTCTAAAGTTAGGCTTACAACACGGCTATCCTCACCATAAGGCGATAGTTGTCCTGCATATTATGAGTACAGCAACTGCAATTAGAGGGCATAATGTTAATGTTACTACTTAGCTTTTTTGGTTGGTGGAGGTCCCATAGAACCATGTCCAGATATAGTGTCTGGGGTGAAAAAGTTGAATGACAGAAGTTGAGAAAGGACAAAACTAAGGCCTTGGTAAATTTTTATTAAACGTTTGATTAAACGGTTATTTAAAGTCAATAGGGCAAAGTCTGGCATGTAGCCAAGTGGCAACAATCAGCTCAGCAGCACAGAGACAACATGGAATTGAAGTTCGTCACACTCTTACATGTGAACCATATCAGGTTTGCGCAGTCACACTGATGTAGCCTCTGAAGTACAGTAGCACACAGATGCAATGCTCATTTCCTGTCACTGTTCCTTTAGATTTTGGGTGGTTGTCATGGTAACAGCAGGTTATGTGCATAAAAAACACTTCAGAGGGAATTCTTTTTAATGTGTCCAGACAGAGGTTGCATATGGGGGATCGGGTTTGTATCAGGATTCAGATACACATGGTGGTATTAACTGGAAATTCCATGTATTTTTTGCTGTTCAAATTTTTGGGGAAAAGCTCAGATAGGTATCAGATATGCAAATAATTGGCAAAGGATTTGAATTGGACTGTGTGAGTAAACGTAGCCTAATAATGTCTCAGTCCTTTTAGGCTGCGTTTACACAGGCAGCCCAATTCTGATATTTTTTTCACAAATTGGTCTTTTGACCAATCAGATCTGCTCCGAAAAAGATATGATGTGAAAAGATATGTTATTGGTCAAAATACCAATTAGTGGAAAAAGATCAGAATTGAGCTGCCTGTGTAAACACAGCCATAATGGTATCGTTTGGGGTGGTGGTTGTTTGCATTTATTCAGCCCCCTGCTGAAACGCCAGATTGAATGTGTCCTGGTCTCCACTCCTTCTCTCAAATCACCCCTCTCTCCCGCTATCTCTCTCTTCCTCCCTCTCTCCATCCTCATTAGAAGGATTTTAGAGCGAGACAGATGAGCCAGCTGAGTCCTGCCCTATCTGTTAGCCTCTTAAGATAACCATTATCATCTCTCTCTCTCTCTCTCTCTCTCTCTCTCTCTCTCTCTCTCTCTCTCTCTCTCTCTCTCTCTCTCTCTCTCTCTCTCTCTCTCTCTCTCTCTCTCTCTCTCAATTACATTTAATTTAAAATGCTTTATTGGCATAACAAAGATACTTGTGTTGCCAAAGCAATCATTTCACACAATATGTGTGTTGCCAAAGCTACAAGGTTATACAATTCAATATACATTTCAGTCTTGGTTTCTTTCTCTTATTTATCAAGACACTCTTATCCAGAGCGATTTAGTGAGTGGATACATTTTTGAATTTTTCCCCTGTGGGAATTGAACCAACAACCCTGTTGTTGCAAGCATCATGCTCTACCAACTGAGCCACACACTACCTCTAACTATCTTGACCTCTATCTCTCTTTCTCCCTCTCCCCATAGCATTAATATTGTCTGTCTTGTTTTCACTGAGCTTTCACCTGACATGTTCATCCCTGGAGTTACAATAACTCATAACACATTCATGATTACCTCTTATACCTCAAAGTTTTTATAGTTTACTTTTCTCCTTTTGATATTAATGTGTTGTGTCTCTCATATTCTACACATGTTCTCCTGAAGCGACGTTTGGCAACTCAAATCAAACATCCACTACTTCAAGAGGAATTCACAATTTCCTCCCTCAGCCTTTCTCAGACAGAAGCCCCCTAAGAGGCTTTAGTTGTGGAGCTCAGCTGAAGGAGAGAATTAACAGAAAAGAGAGAGAGAGGGAGAGAGGTAGAAGTGGAGAAAGAGAGACAAGGGTGACTGAATGAAAGAGAGGAAGAGGGAAAAGAAGAGAGGGAGCAAAAGAGGAAGGGAGAAAGAGAGAAGAGTGAAGGTTGTCTGTTTTCAGTACCAGACCAGACTTTAACCTTTAGACTGCTTCTTTGTGCACTGGGGTCATGGCTATGCCCTCACTTGTATGACTTGACTGGGAAGGCAACGTGTGTGTGTGTGTGTGTGTGTGTGTGTGTGTGTGTGTGTGTGTGTGTGTGTGTGTGTGTGTGTGTGTGTGTGTGTGTGTGTGTGTGTGTGTGTGTGTGTGTGTGTGTATTCACGTTTGCACATGAGTGTGTGAACTAGCAATGCTCTGCAGGTATAAATCTGCCCTTGCAGTGACCTGAGCATGTTTCATATAGAGGAATGAAATGATGAATGCTCTGAAAGAGAAAAAGGGAAGGGAGAGGAGGAGAGAAACAGTTATTTCCACTGTGAGAGTAATGGGTATATTGAGGGGTCTCTCACCTCTGATGGGAAAGATGGGAAACGTTTGCACACAGAATACACAGTAGTACAGCTAACTCTACTCCTCTGGTTGGATGTTGCACACACACACGTATGCACACAAACACACACACTAAATGTGTATGCTAAACCATAACCTTGTACCTCAAATTGATTTCCCAGTGGAATGCGGTTACTCGCTGGTGGACTTGCCATTAGGCAGAAGAGGCAATTGCCTCGGGCCTTACATCATCAAGGGGCCTCATGAGCTGGACATAAAAAAATATATCAAAAAAATGTCTGCTTGAGGCCTCCCCATGCTGCGCTCAAGGCATAACAAATCATTTTAAAACTCCCCATCAAAATGTGTCAGTTAGAGAGATGTTTTTTTTGCATGGGCTGCATCTCAATCCACCACATTCGCCGATGTCGGATTTCCTCATCTGCGGTGGAAGGTGGCCGAGCTACAGCAGTGTTTGTCAGACCAGGAGATATCCCAAGAATCGTTCTTCTCACACACATGTCTGGGCTCAAAAATGTCACGGGACTCATCTGAAGGTGACCTGGTACCGGGCCAAAGCATGTATGGAAGTGAATAGGTCATTTCCAAGTACGGGTAATTCCACAGTAAAAAAACACACTCAAAAACAGTCCAACATTTTCTCAAAAGGAAGTATCTGTTTTTCCATGTAGTAAATCTGTTATTCAATGCGTTTATATGGGCTAATGGCAGTAATGCCAAATTCAATGTTTCATCAAATACATTTTGTATGTTTTTTGTAATACCTACAGGGGTCCTAAAACAAATGGCTAAATGATCCTTGAAATGACCGTCTTTAAAAAAATCCATATGTTAGCTTAGTAGAAACACATCCCGGCTCTTAGACTCTAACGGAAGACAATGCACATTTATTTTAGTAAAAACACAGGTGTGTTGGTTATACTGACATCGTCTTTGAGGCAGAGGACATGTATGTGTAGCCAATGTATCTAATGCTGTTTGGCCAAAAAGATTATGGCATGTCATACTCTTTTTGGCCAGATAGCATCAGATGCATGGGCTACATACAGTAAGAAAGAGTGGCGCTGTTTTGCTCGCTTGTATGCTTTCTCTGGTGATAAGCTACTTTTTGAAGTGATTTGTTTGACAATCAGATTAAAACCTTGTGTTCATGGCACAATAACTCATTTTTCAACAGGGAAATGACCCAACACACCTCCAGGCTGTGTAAGGGCTATTTGACCAAGAAGGAGAGTGATGGAGTGCTATATCAGATCACCTGGCCTCCACAATCACCGGACCTCAACCCAATTGAGATGGTTTGGTATGAGGTGGGCCTCATAGTGAAGGAAAGTAGCCAACAAGTGCTCAGCATATGTGGGAACTCCTACAAGATTGTTGAAAAGCATTCCAGGTGAAGCTGGTTGAGAATGCAAAGAGTGTGCAAAGCTGTAGGCAAAGGGTAGCTACTTTGAAGAACCTAAAATATATTTTGATTTGTTTAACAATTTTTTGGTTACTACATGATTCCATTTGTGTTATTTCATAGTTTTGATGTCTTCACTAGTCAAGATAAAGAAAGACCCTTGAATGTGTAGGTGTGTCAAATTTGGATTGTTACTGTACACACACACACACGCACGCACACGAATAGGATCAATGTGTAGACTGTCACCAATACAAAATGGGTCACCCTCAGTAGGCACAAAATTGAAGAAAAATATTTTTTTACTGTGTTGTACAGTATTTGAGTTAGTATAATAAGGACGCTTGTCCAACGTGTCTTCTAAGAGCTTGTCATAGCTACTTTCTCACTGCTTGTTTGCACTTTTCCCTCATCCGTTCACATCACTTACTGTATACTGATGGATATTGATGTTACGACTGTTCTGGAGGATTCCCAGTTTGTTGACTATCAGATGACCAAAGACAGGAGAAAAACGCTAAATATATCTCCAAAATAAAAAGAAATCAGTGTGTAGAATAACAATACTGTATATCAAAACTCTTGACATAGCGTCCAGGGCTAAGGAAGTGCTTATTTTGGGAAGGATAAACCCACGTCTTACAGAGAGGATCTAATTATATTATTATACTGTAGTAGAGACTGGGGAGAGAGAGAGAGGTAGATGATACTGTAGTAGAGACTGGGGAGAGAGAGAGGTAGATGCTACTGTAGTAGACTGGGGAGAAAGAGAGAACGATAGAGGACAGAGAGGGGTAGATGATACTGTAGTAGAGACTGGGGAGAGAGAGAGAGAGAACGATAGAGGGCAGAGAGGGGTAGAGAGAAAGAGAGAGCATGGTGAGAGAGGAGGAGCGGAAGAGACGGAGGAAGGAAAATTAGAAAAAAGAAAGATGGAATATTGTGAAAAACGTTACTGTCTTTGTGGTTAACTTTGTGTAGTGCCTTAAGATGCTCAGGCCCATGGCTGATATTGAATTATCTTCTCTTTCAGCCTCCTAACCAGATGCATCGCATTCATTCTAGTAGAAACAACGACAGCAGTCTGATTGGGGATAAGTGATGGCTTTGTCGATCTTTGTCTATTGTGTTCAAAGGGAACAATAACCATTGGCACTTTAGCTTAATTTCCCTCCTCTCTCCAACCCTCAGCTTCTGTGACAAACATACGGATGCTAAGGTTTAAATAACCCACAGATACTAAGGTTTAAATAACCCACAGATGCTAATGTTTAAATAACCCACAGATGCTAAGGTTTAAATAACCCACAGATGCTAAGGTTTAAATAACCCACAGATGCTAAGGTTTAAATAACCCACAGATGCTAAGGTTTAAATAACCCACAGATGCTAATGTTTAAATAACCCACAGATGCTAAGGTTTAAATAACCCACAGATGCTAAGGTTTAAATAACCCACAGATGCTACGGTTTAAATAACCTACTGATACTAAGGTTTTCAAATCAAATCACATTTTATTTGTCACATGCCTTGTAAACAAATACTTACTTATGGGCCCTTCCCAACAATGCAGAGAGAAATAAAAAGATAAATATTAGAAAAGTAAAACACGTACTAATAAAAGTAATAATAAATACACAATGAGTAACGATAACTTGGCTGTGTACCAGTACTGAGATGATATTCAGGGGTATGAGGTAATTGAGGTAGATATGTAGATTTAATTAGGAATAAAGTGACTGACAATAAACAGTAGCAGCAGAGGTGTGTGATGAGACAAACAAGTTAGTGCAAAAAGGGTCAATGCAGATAGTCCAGGTAGCTATTTAACTAACTATTTAGCAGTCTTTTGGCTTTGGAGTAGAATATGTTCAGGGTCCTGTTGGTTCCAGACTTGGTGCATCAGTACCGTTACCGTGCGGTAGCAGAGAGAACAGTCTATGACTTGGGTGGTTGGAGTCAGACAATTTTTAGGGCCTTCCTCTGTCACTGCTTGGTCCCAGTGATGTACTGGGCTGTACACTCTACCCTCTGTAATGCCTTGCTATCGGATGCCAAGCAGTTGCCATACCAAGTGCTGATGCAGCCAGTCAAGATGCTCTTAATGTTTCAGCTGTAGAACTTTTTGAGGATCTGAGGGCCCATGCCAAATCTTTTCAGCCTCCTGACGGGGAAGCGGAATTGTTGTGCCCTCTTCACGACTGTGTTTGTGTGAGTGGGCCATAATAGATCCTTAGTGATGAGGACACAGAGAAACTTGAAGCTCTCGACCCGCTTCACTACAGCTCTGTCAATGTGAATGGGGGCTTGCTTGGCCCTCCGTTTCCTGTTGTTACGATCAGCTCCTTTGTCTTGCTGACGTTGAGGGATAGGTTGTTGTTCTGGCACCACTCTGACGGGACTCTGACCTCCTCCCTATAGGCTGTCTAATCGTCATCGGTGTTCAGGCCTTCCACCGTTGTGTCGTCGGCAAACTTAATGATGGTGGAGTTGTGTGCGGCCACGCGGTTGTGGGTGAACAAGAAGTACAGGAGGGGATTAGGCACGCACCCCTGAGGGGCCCACGTGTTGAGGGTCAGTGTGGCAGATGTATTGTTGCCTATCCTCACCACCTGGGGCAGCCTGTCAGGTAGTCCAGAATCCAGTTGCAGAGAGAGGGTCCCAGGGTTGTTAGCTTGGATGGCACTATGGTGTTGAACGCTGAGCTGTACTCAATAAACAGCATTTGCACATAGATGTTCCTCTTGTCCAGGTGTTAAGAGGGCAGCGTGGAGTGCTTTAGAGATTGCGTCGTCTGTGGATCTGTTGGGGCGGTATGCGAAATGGAGTAGGTCCAGGGTGTCTGGAATGATGGTGTGGATGTGAGAGATGACCATCCTTTCAAAGCATTTAATGGATGAAGATGTGAGTGCTACGGGGCGATAGTCATTTAGACAGGCTAACTTGGCGTTCTTGGGACTATGGTGGTCTGCTTTCATTAGGTGCTGGAGATTAGACAGCTAGTCACCCCTCAATCAGTGTGTGTGGTGGAGTTGGGGGGAGGGATGGGGTTATGTAGTATGTTTGTATAGGTGTATGGCCTACAGTACATTTCAATTACTCATTACACTTCCATTCAACTAAGGTTAGGAATGACAGCTGGTGATTGACAAAGTTAAAAACGACTGTGTATGTCTTACCTTGACTTATCTTGTTCTCTCTCTGTCTCTCTCTCTCTTCCTCTCCCTTTCCCTCCCTCTCTCCTCCAGTCACTGATGGTCGACCAGGGGGGTCCAACAATGATAAGCCTGTAGGCAGTAACCCAGAAGGTCGTGCTCCCCCGGTGGTGAGGGTGAGAGGTGCAGGGTGCCCCCCTGCCTGCCTGTCTCCACCCATGGCCCTCACCTTGCTCCTGGCCACTCTGGCTCTACAGTGGCAACTGCTCTGAAAACACAGCATAATGCCCCTATTGGCCTGGCCCCCTCTACACACACAGTACAGACTAATCTGAGGGGGGGGGGGGGGGGGGCAGGGTGGATAAGGACATTTGTGGGGGCGGAAAGGGATTGTGTTGCCCCATAGAGACGTGAGTGTGTGAACGAGCTCCTCACACACACACACACTCATACACAGGCAGATTGTTCCGGTACTCTGCCTGCTGCTTCCTGTGTGTATGCTGTGGACTGGAGTGTGTTTGTCCAGGCACTAGCCTCCCTCCACAGCTCTATTGCTCTCTGCTTCAACAATGCACTCATATTTCTATCAGAGGACAGACTACCACACAGGACTTCTGGGCCTCAATATACAACACACACTCATGCGCATGCTTGCACACACAAACACTAACACAGGCAAGCATGCATACACACACACACACACACACACACACACACACACACACACACACACACACACACACACACACACACACACACACACACACACACACACACACACACACACACACACACACACACACATACACATACACATACACATACACACACACAAAAGACACGTTGGCACCCTTTAACACACACACACACACACACACACACACACACACACACACACACACACACACACACACACACACACACACACAACTTTAACCTTTCTGCTGCTGGTTTCTATGTGGTCAGCTACAGAACTTGCCTCTGTAGACACTTTGCCTCTAGCCAATCTTGTCCTGGGTTTTAAAGTCATTGGGCAGAGTTCACTTAATTTCAAAACTCTCAACTGTTTATTTGAATACATTTAAGGAATGCGTGCTAGATTAATAAAACAATCACCTTTTACCAGGCCAGCATAGCTGATTGGATACGCTCTAATGATCATACAAGTGCCTTCAGAAAGCATTCACACCCCTTTACTTTTTACACGTTTTGTTGTGTTACAGCCTGAATTTAAAGTTGATTAAATTGAGATATTTTGTCACTGGCCTACACACACAATACCCCATAATGTCAAAGTGGAATGATGTTTTTAGACATTTTTATAAATTAATAAAAAATGAAAAGCTGAAATGTCTTGAGTCAATAAGTATTTTTACCCCTTTTGTTATGGAAAGACTAAATAAGTTCAGGAGTAAACATTTGCTTAACAAGTCACATAATAAGTTGCATGTGCAATAATAGTGTTTAACATGATTCTGTAATGACTACCTCATCTCTGTACCCCACACATACAGTTATCTGTAAGGTCCCTCAGTCCAGCAGGGAATTTCAAGCAAAGATTCAACCACAAAGACCAGGGAGGTTTTCCAATGCCTCGCAAAGAAGGGCATCTATTGGTAGATGGCAAAAAAAGCAGACATTGAATATCACTTTGAGAACTGAGGATGGATGAACAACATTGTAGTTACTCCACAATACTAATCTAAATAACAGAGTGACAAGAAGGAAGCCTTTACAGAATAAAAATATTCCAAAACATACATCCTGTTTTCAATAAGGCACTAAAGTAAAACTTTAGTCCTGAATACACAGTGTTGGGTTTAGGGCAAATCCGACACCACACATCACTGAGTACCACACTTCATATTTTCAATCATGGTGGTGGCTGCATCATGTTATTGCTGCATCATGTTATTGGTGTGCTTGTCATCGACAAGGACAAAGGATTTAAGAAACGGAATAGAGCTAAGCACAGGCAAAATCCTAGAGGAAAACCTGGTTCAGTATGATTTCCAACAGACACTCTGAGACAAATTCACCTTTCAGCAGGACAATAACCTAAAACACAAGGCCAAATATACACTGGAGTTGCTTACCAAAACACCATTGAATGTTGCTGAGTGCCCTAGTTACAGTTTCGACTTAAATCGGCTTGAAAATCTATGACAAGACTTGTACAATCCAGATGTGCAAAGCTCTTAGAGACCCAGAAAGACACACAGCTGTGAACGTTGCCAAAGTTGACTCTAACATGTATTGACTCGGGTGTGAATACTTATGTAAATGATATATTTCTGTATTTCATTTTCAATGTATGTGCAAAAATATCTAAAACATGTTTTCACTTTGTCATTATGGGGTATTGTGTGTAGATGGGTGAGAAAACAGTATGATTTAATACATGTTGAATTCAGGCTGTAACAACAAAGTGTGGAATAAGTCAAGGGGCATGAATGCTTTCTGAAGGCACTGTATGTCTATGCAACCCTAGAATGTATGGATTTCATAGGTAGAGAAGGACACACAAACACACACGTTCATCAAACGAGGTGTGTGTGGTATGTAATGTATATAGATTGACTGATTTGGTTGAGTATATTTAGAGATCGTTATACACTGCTCAAAAAAATAAAGGGAACACTTAAACAACACAATGTAACTCCAAGTCAATCACACTTCTGTGAAATCAAACTGTCCACTTAGGAAGCAACACTGATTGACAATACATTTCACATGCTGTTGTGCAAATGGAATAGACAAAAGGTGGAAATTATAGGCAATTAGCAAGACACCCCCAATAAAGGAGTGATTCTGCAGGTGGTGACCACAGACCACTTCTCTTCCTATGCTTCCTGGCTGATGTTTTGGTCACTTTTGAATGCTGGCGGTGCTCTCACTCTAGTGGTAGCATGACCCACACAAGTGGCTCAGGTAGTGCAGCTCATCCATGATGGCACATCAATGCGAGCTGTGGCAAGAAGGTTTGCTGTGTCTGTCAGCGTAGTGTCCAGAGCATGGAGGCGCTACCAGGAGACAGGCCAGTACATCAGGAGACGTGGAGGAGGCCGTAGGAGGGCAACAACCCAGCAGCAGGACCGCTACCTCCGCCTTTGTGCAAGGAGGAGCACTGCCAGAGCCCTGCAAAATGACCTCCAGCAGGCCACAAATGTGCATGTGGCAGTGCTCCTCCTTGCACAAAGGCGGAGGTAGCGGTCCTGCTGCTGGGTTGTTGCCCTCCTACGGCCTCCTCCACGTCTCCTGATGTACTGGCCTGTCTCCTGGTAGCGCCTCCATGCTCTGGACACTACGCTGACAGACACAGCAAACCTTCTTGCCACAGCTCGCATTGATGTGCCATCATGGATGAGCTGCACTACCTGCCACAGCTTCATGTTAAGTGTTCCCTTGTGTGGGTTGTAGACTCTGTCTCATGCTACCACTAGAGTGAGAGCACCACCAGCATTCAAAAGTGACCAAAACATCAGCCAGGAAGCATAGGAACTGAGAAGTGGTCTGTGGTCACCACCTGCAGAATCACTCCTTTATTGGGGGTGTCTTGCTAATTGCCTATAATTTCCACCTTTTGTCTATTCCATTTGCACAACAGCATGTGAAATGTATTGTCAATCATTGTTGCTTCCTAGGTGGACAGTTTGATTTCACAGAAGTGTGATTGACTTGGAGTTACATTGTGTTGTTTAAGTGTTCCCTTTATTTTTTGAGCAGTGTATTAAACTCTCCCAACAGACGCCCTTAATCGATAGAGTTGAATGGATGAACTGTGCTTGTCACCCTATTGTATAAAAAGCAATGCAATAATATCAGATATGTATTTTGTATAACGACTATAGTAGGAATGTACGAGCATATTTTTATAACGCTTGCTATATGAAGTGTTAACAACTTTTTTTCACCAGAAATCATTGGTCAAAGCCTGTTTGTACGTTGTTGATTTACTATTGTTTATCATTTTGTCCAGTTTTGTGTGTGATTTGCTCTTTGAATTGTGCATTTGCATGCATAGCCATGATAGTTATCGTTGTTTTGTTACAGTATAATATTACATTCTCAAGTTACTAACGTATTACATTGTGACATTCTGTTACATCTTTATGCTTAAAACAACCTGGTACTTAATGCCATGGTACACTGAATCTCTTTCTTTCTCTCTCGCTCGGTCTATCGCTCTCTTTTCTATAACCCAATCAATCACTTCATTTCTGTTTTGACAATGTGATCAAAGGATGTTCTAGATTAGAATTCTGGGTCTAATCATGAGCAACCAACAGCACAGCTAGCTGTCAGAATAACAAGCAACAACGATGTAATCAGCTTATTCTACAGTTACCATATTAACCCATATTAAGGATAATAACTGTTCAACTCTACGTTATATCACTAAATTAAGAAATATACACAATATGGTTACATACATGGCAGTGCATTTCTCTCAGTCCTTCAAAACATAGGCCGTCACAAAAATAGCTATGTTGTGTGTATATCTGTGTAAGATAGATGTTTCTTTGGTTTGTACGGTAGAGGTGTGTACAGTTGTAAGTTAAATGAGGAGAATGAATGTATAAAAACACAGACATGTATACTGCAGAAGAGGCTGGTGGGAGGAGCTATAGGAGGACTGTCTCATTGTATTGGCTGAAATGGAATAAATGAAATGGAGTCAGACGTGGTTTCCATATGTATGATGGGTTTCATACCATTCCATTTATTCCATTAGTCTTTACAATTAGCCTGTCCTCCTATAGCTCCTCCCACCAGCCTCATCTGGTAAACTGTTTATGCCTATAGGCCCAGGTGTATTTCCTGGTCACAGGATCTGACCAGGAACAAGTAGGGCCTAAAGTATTCTGGGTAATTCCTAGTAATACGATATAACTAAGGTCCAGAGTTTTTACTGGTCACAAAACATGGTAAGGAAAAATTCCTGGCCAATGATGCTTACACATAACTTCTTCTTTCTGCTGAAAAGGACTTTTCCTACATGGGGCGATACACTAGAAGACCATAATCACCATCACCTGCACAGACTGGGAGGGCACAAGTCTACAAGGGTCATACTAACTACCAGTTGTCCTCTCTCCATGGCACTTGATCAACTAGTCTTAGACTAAAGTCCACTGTCCTAAATGGCTTTTGGATACATGAAGTGGCCTTTGAAATGCGATAAAGCTTGCATTTGCTGTGGTTCTGGAGTTGGACATGCCCACCGGGGTTGTCCAATGGTTCTGGAGTTGGACATGCCCACCGGAGTTGTCCAATGGTTCTGGAGTTGGACATGCCCACCGGAGTTGTCCAATGGTTCTGGAGTTGGACATGCCCACCGGAGTTGTCCAATGGTTCTGGAGTTGGACATGCCCACCGGAGTTGTCCAATGGCTCTGGAGTTGGACATGCCCACCGGAGTTGTCCAATGGTTCCACAGTTTCTGTATTGAACTGAGTTGGCCTACTATACAGTTGAACTGCAGACATGTTGTTCTCTGACCACGTTAAGAACTGTACTGTCTACGCCGCCTGGCCACTGTCCTCCCTCTTGCCTTTCTCATGTATCAAGTTCTGTGTATAAATGTATATATTTTAAGTCACTCTGTTTGTTCAGTGTTTTATTTTCTTTATTTTATATTGGAAACATCACAGTGTAAGTAATGCAGTAAAGGTATATTAGTATTCTCCTATAATCCTGTACTGAAAATTGTCCCTATCAGAAAGATTAGTGTCATAACCTTTTGATTCTCCACGCCTCATTCTCAAAATGTTTTAGAGAAGAAGTCCAGAGAGGGACGTTGGACCTTCTCTTCCAATACGTTTGATAAGGTGAAGAATCACAGAAAGACTAATTCAAATAAAGCCATTGTTTTCCTCCAATATGGCTTCCTCCCTATAAAAGGGCTCCCACATTGTCCAAGCTTCAAAGTCAACAGTGTGACCTGTGAAATATCATGAACACCAGGAATCATCTCCAGGTGTGTGTGTGTGTGTATGTATATCTGTGTGCATGCAAGCTTATGTGTGTGTATGTGTGCGAGCATGCTTGTGTGTGTGTGTGCATGCCTCGTGTGTCTACGCTGTCTGAAAATGTAAGCATGCATACAACTATTCCCCCATAACCAATGCAGGTTTTTAATTGTAAATGAATGAAATTAGGCCAGGGTAGGCGGTGTGTCACGTAGACCACCCATGGCAGCTGGGGGGTGTTGAGACTTGTTGGATTGTGTGTTAGTAAGGACTCTCTCCTCACCACTCACACGCACGCATGGTTATGCGCGCGCACACACACACACACACACACACACACACACACACACACACACACAGAGAAAACATCCTCACACTGTTAACCTGCCCTCTGCCAGCACACAGCATGATGGGAAATGGAACTGACAAGTGAGACATTTTAGCCAATCAGTGAAGCGAAAAGAAAGGGAAGATGTCAGAAAAGGAGGAGAGTTTCCTCTGAGACTGTTTCAATGACAAAGTGTCACAATATTATGTAGGCATTTCCAGACATAATGAGACTTATTGAAGCTTTCTGTCTCAGATTAGTATGATTTGCCATTTTTGCATAATTACCATTGCACAGAGAACGCAGATACACTGTACAGGGAAGCAGTACAGAAACCTAAGAGACATTCAGGTCAGGAGAGTTGAGGTGGTTGATCTGTGGATGTGTGTGGGGACCCTGTAAAGGAAACACCATTGCTGGCAATACCCTTGCACCCATCTGGGGTTTCTTCAGACAGCGTTAGGTTGGTTATCCCCCCGGGTTGGTTATCCCCCCGGGTAACTCTCAGATAGGGTTATACTATCTGAGACTGTCTTTTTCCACTGCTGTGGACCTGAGCCCTACGCTTCCTCTCTTAAGAGTTACCCAAGAAGAGGACTGCTTGACTCCACTGACTTGTTGCCCTGATCTTATGTCACAGACATTTCTAGTTCTCCCTGTCTCTTGATCCCCCTCTCTCTCTCTGCAACCCCTTTCCCCATTCGTTTGGTAGTGGAAGAGTACAGTCTTTCATTATGCGTGTATACTTTGTGTGTAGTGTGTGTGTGTGTGTGTGTGTGTGTGTGTGTGTGTGTGTGTGTGTGTGTGTGTGTGTGTGTGTGTGTGTGTGTGTGTGTGTGTGTGTGTGTGTGTGTGTGTGTGTGTGTGTGTGTGTGTGTGTGTGTGTGTGTAACCAGGCAACAGGCTAATATAGATGGTGCCATTGAAGCGCTGCTGAGGGCTGGAGTTTAAATTGACCAGACAGACCAGGCAGGGAGCAGCTGTGACCCTGGATCCCCCACATACTGTACCTGTATATACTGTGTGTGTGTGTTTTCACTCTAATGTTTCAGGCCTGAAGAGTCAGCACTGCAGAAACCAAGCAGGTCAGCAAATAATGTCTTTAATTTCATTATACTTTGATCAGTGGTGCATCTCACAGACTAGCTGAACTGTTTATGTACACACACTGCATTCACTTGCGTCAGTATCAAGCTCAACCCTCATAGAAAGCCAGTCTCTAGTCTCTCAGTCCTGTCAGAGACCAGCCAGAGTACTCATCCAGAGATCTAATACTCATCCGTACAGATCATCATCCTTGTACGTCACTGTGGCACTCTGGACTAATTAGGTCTGTTCTCATCCTTTTTTCAATCTCCCTGTCTCTCCCCTCTCTCTCTCATTCTCTCTCTCGTTCTCTCCTTCGCTCTCCCTCTCTCTCTTTCTCCAGAGATAAGTATTCATGCACACACACACACACACACACACACACACACACACACACACACACACACACACACACACACACACACACACACACACACACACACACACACACACACAAACACACACACACACACACACACACACACACACACACACACACACACACACAGACACACACACACACACAGACACACACACCCACACACAGACAGACACACACAAATCAGCTATTCATCCGTCAGTGGGTTAGTGTCTTAGTGTAGCTGATATGACAGACGTCAGTGTGTTAGTGTAGCTGATATGACAGACGTCAGTGTGTTAGTGTAGCTGATATGACAGACGTCAGTGTGTTAGTGTAGCTGATATGACAGACGTCAGTGTGTTAGTGTAGCTGATATGACAGACGTCAGTGTGTTAGTGTAGCTGATATGACAGACGTCAGTGTGTTAGTGTAGCTGATATGACAGACGTCAGTGTGTTAGTGTAGCTGATATGACAGACGTCTGTGCAGGCTCAATTCCCAACGTCTGTGCAGACTCAACTCCCAACGTCTGTGCAGATGTTCCCAGACACAATGTAGTCCAATGAATGTTGAGGCAGAGAAGTGTCAGAGCGTGGCCTTGGGCTGTAGACTACTCTCTCCTCTCTTCATTCCTAGCCAGACACTGACTCACTGTCTCTCAGTAAGAACCGTGAAATAGAGTTCAGGGCTGAAATAGAGTTGGTGTGTGTGTGCGTCTGTGTGTGTCCTGTCTCAGTTCAGGCCAGAAAACTGCCATTAGGGATCTTTTCCCACCCTGATGGTTTTAACAGTGGAATGTGTGGTCAGAGTAGTGTTGCTGGACCAGCTAAATGCTTTCACAGTTACAGTGGAACGTTACGATGATGATCACTGACATCACCACTTTCTTTGTTTCATTCAAGGGTAGTTATGTATAGTGCATTCGTAAAGTATTCAGACCCCTTGGCCTTTTCCACATTTGTTACATTACAGCTTTGTTCTAAAATTGATTAAATAAAACATGTTCTCCATCAATCTACACACAATATCCCATAATGACAAGCGAAATAACATTACTTATTTACAGACTCTTTGCTATGAGACTCAAAATTGAGCTCAGGTGCATCCTGTTTCCATTGATCATCCTTGAGATGTTTCTACAACTTGAGTGGAGTCGTCCTGTGGTAAATTCAATTGATTGGACTTGATTTGGAAAGGCACACACCTGTCTAGATAAGGTCCCACAGTTAACAGAACATGTCAGAGCAAAAACCAAGGCATGAGGTCGAAGGAATTGTCCGTAGACGACCTGGACAGGAATGTGCCGAGGCACAGATCTGGGGAAGGGTACCAAAACATTTCTGCATCATTGAAGGTCCCCAAGAACACAGTGGCCTCCATCATTCTTAAATGGAAGAAATTTGGAACCACCAAGACTCTTCCTAGAGCTGGCCGCCCGGCCAAACTGAGCAATCGGGGGAGAAGGGCCTTGTTCAGGGAGGTGACCAAGAACCCGATGGTCACTCTGACAGAGCTCCAGAGTTCCTCTGTGGAGATAGGAGAACCTTCCAGAAGGACAACCATCTCTTGGCCAAAAGGCACCTATCTAATGGACTCTCAGACCATGAGAAACAAGATTCTCTGGTCTGATGAAACCAAGATTGAACTCTTTGGGCTGAATGCCAAGCGTCACGTCTGGATTAAACCTGGCACCAACCCTACGGTGAGAGCATGGTGGTAGCAGCATCATGGTGTGGCAATGTTTTTCAGTGGCAGGGACTGGGAGACTAATCAGGATCGAGGGAAAGACGAACAGAGTAAAGTACAAAGAGATCCTTGATGAAAACCTGCTCCAGAGCGCTCAGGACCTCAGACTGGCGTGAAGGTTTACCTTCCAACAGGACAATGACCCTAAGCACACAGCCAAGACAACACAGGGGTGGCATCGGGACAAGTCTCTGTATGTCCTTGAGTGGCCCAACCAGAGCCCAGATTTGAACCCGATCGAACATCTCCGGAGAGACCTGACAATAGCTGTGCAGCGACACTCCCCATCCAACCTGACAGAGCTTGAGAGGATCTGCAGAGAAAAATGGGAGAAACTCCCCAAATACAGGCGTGCCAAGCTTGTAGCGTCATACCCAAGAAGACACAAGGCTGTAATTGCTGCCAAAGGTGCTTCAACAAAGTACTGAGTAAAGAGTATGAATACTTATGTAAATGTACTATTTCAGTTTTTCTTTAAATATATGTTGAAAATTTTCTAAAAACCTGTTTGTGATTAAGGTTTATTGTGTGTAGATTAATGAGGGAAATAAACTATTTAATCCATTGTAGAATAAGGCTGTAATTTAACAAACTGTGGAAAAAGTCAAGGGGTCTGAATACTTTCTGAATACTTTCTGTATTGTATGTATAGTATGTAACTAGAGGTGTGGGATCTTAATTTGATCAGCCTGTTGCAGGAGAACTTTCGTTCAATGCAGGAAATGTGGATTAAGGTTTAAAAACGCTTCTGAATTTCGACTTTGAAATTTCAGACTTGATTTTCCCTTATGAAAAATGCATCAACCCCAACACAAATGTTGATTAATTGTAATCCACATAATCATTCAAATTTCTGTTGCAGAAGGATTATTGTGTGCTTGCGTGTAAAGTGACACTACTGGCTAATTCTGGGCAATTATCTTCCATAAATAGCTACATTTCCTACATCGGAACTTCCAGTCAGCCAACCAGTCAGTTGAGAGAGCTACTGTAGCTGTCACCATCGAAGCCACAACTACTAAGTTGCCACTGTGACTGTCCTTCCAGCAGTAGCAGTGACTGTCCCAGCCAGCAGTAGCAGTGACTGTCCCAGCCAGCAGTAGCAGTGACTGTCCTTCCAGCAGTAGCAGTGACTGTCCTTCCAGCAGTAGCAGTGACTGCCCTTCCAGCAGTAGCAGTAACTGTCCTTCCAGCAGTAGCAGTGACTGTCCCAGCCAGCAGTAGCAGTGACTGTCCTTCCAGCAGTAGCAGTGACTGTCCTTCCAGCAGTAGCAGTGACTGTCCTTTCAGCAGTAGCAGTGACTGTCCTTCCAGCAGTAGCAGTGACTGTCCTTCCAGCAGTAGCAGTGACTGTCCCAGCCAGCAGTAGCAGTGACTGTCCTTCCAGCAGTAGCAGTGACTGTCCCAGCCAGCAGTAGCAGTGACTGTCCTTCCAGCAGTAGCAGTGACTGTCCCAGCCAGCAGTAGCAGTGACTGTCCTTCCAGCAGTAGCAGTGACTGTCCTTCCAGCAGTAGCAGTGACTGTCCTTCCAGCAGTAGCAGTGACTGTCCTTACAGCAGTAGCAGTGACTGTCCTTCCAGCAGTAGCAGTGACTGTCCTTCCAGTAGTAGCAGTGACTGTCCTTCCAGCAGTAGCAGTGACTGTTCTTCCAGCAGTAGCAGTGACTGTCCCAGCCAGCAGTAGCAGTGACTGTCCTTCCAGCAGTAGCAGTGACTGTCCTTCCAGCAGTAGCAGTGACTGTCCTTCCAGCAGTAGCAGTGACTGTCCTTCCAGCAGTAGCAGTGACTGTCCTTCCAGCAGTAGCAGGGACTGTCCCAGCCAGCAGTAGCAGTGACTGTCCTTCCAGCAGTAGCAGTGACTGTCCTTCCAGCAGTAGCAGTGACTGTCCTTCCAGCAGTAGCAGTGACTGTCCTTCCAGCAGTAGCAGTGACTGTCCTTCCAGCAGTAGCAGTGACTGTCCTTCCAGCAGTAGCAGGGACTGTTCCAGCCAGCAGTAGCAGTGACTGTCTGTCCAGCAGTAGCAGTGACTGTCCTTCCAGCAGTAGCAGTGACTGTCCCAGCCAGCAGTGTCTCGAAACTATTCCTGGTGCTGTTGACAAAAGCGGCACTCTGCTCTGTTGTTACACAGATACGTTTAACCAGAGGCTCCCTGGATGCAAATAGAGAGAAGGTCAGACTCTACAACTCTGCCCTTCTCCAAAGTCCTCTTAGGTCCCCCTTAGATGGAGGAAACAGGACTGGGACTTGTGCATTAAGAATTACTGCTACACTATCTAGGACATAAAAGGGTTCTCCGGCTGTCCCCATGGGAGAACCCTTTGAAGAACCCTTGTTGGTTCCAGGTAGAACCCTTTTGGTTACAAGTAGAACTGTTTTGGGTTCCATGTAGAACCCTTTCCACAGAGCGTTCTACATGGAACCCAAAAGGGTTTTACTTGGAACCAAAAAGTGTTTTACTTGGAACCAAAAAGTGTTTTACTTGAAACCAAAAAGTGTTCTCTTATGGGGACAGCGAAATAACCTTTTTGGAATCCTTACTGCTCAAGACCAAACAACCAATTTCCTCAAACTAGCGTACTGTGACATTCTCCAAACATTCCCTTTTCTGAATATATAAAGAAAAAGATCATACATATGTATTAAGAACGCTACGTTGAATTCATGGGCTTTGTAGTCAAAGGTGGCATTGCCAAAAGGAGATGGGAACAGGAAAGAGAACGGGTCACCTTGTATGTGTGTATATGTGCCTTTCTTTCTTGAGGCACACACAGAAACACACACACAGGCCATTTTTTATACCACAGAATCCAAAAGGCACCTTGGTCCAATACCCAGCAGAGCCCTTTAGCTAGTCATTGGAATGCATGTTCAGGAGGACAAACCGAGATGAATATGAACACAAAAAGGCAGAGCTACACACACACACTTAGGCATGCACACACAGACACACTCCGTTCCACAATAAAGCAAGATCCCATAGGAATCCACAGTTATACTGTAGGCTATTAAAGAGAAATAGAGGCACAAGCAGCTCTGAAACCAAAAGGCTAGCGTCTGTGGACAGGTGACTGACAGGCCGAGGCAGGGACTGAGAGGGAACAGAGTGGCGAGGAGGTCCTCACTTCAGGGCCTACGGGTGGGTCAAGGCAAGGGGACAGAGGGGCATAAGAGTAGAGGGGGAGGTTGGGGCATCAGGTAGCCTAGCGGGTAAGAGCAGTGGGCCAGTAACCAAAAGGTTGCTGGTTCAAGTCCTACAAACCAACTAGGTGAACAATCTGTCGATGTGGCCTTGCGCAATGCACTTAACCATAATTGCCTCTGTAAGTCACTCTGGATAAGAGTTTAACAATGACTCAAATTCAACATAAGGTTTAAATCACTTGCTATTAATTGTGTGTGCATGCACGTACGTACACACACACACACACACACCCATACCCACCTCATGCACACACATTACATCCCAATGCTCCTCTCCTAGTGGAGTGTAAAGTGAGCTAGTTGTCATTAGAATGTATTGTGTCTTAATAAGGTGGAGAGCAGTAGGGCCCGGGGTATTACTCACAGTGAAAGGCTGGCTGACCCGTTAGGGAAACAGATTAGTCGTATTCCCCCGATGACAACGGCCCTACCGCAGAGATACGTGGCCCTGCAAGGCGTGCTTACCCATTCCAATTAAACAGTAGACTACATTAGTTAAAGGTCCAATGCAGACATTTTTATCTCAATATCAAATAATTTCTGGGTTAACAATTATTCGTTATTAACAACCTTATGTTCAATTAAAATGGTAAAAAAATAAACAAAAATAGATTTTTATCAAAGAGTAATTTCTCAAGCAAGAATTTTGCTATGACTGCATGGAAGAGGTCTGAGTGGGGAGGGGAAAACTAAAAAGTAGCTGTTATTGGCAGAGAGATTTGGAACTCTTTCTTATTGGTTTAATAACTAATTTACCACCTGGTGATGTCACCAGGGTGGCCAAAAGTCCATCCCGCCAAACAGGCTGAAATTTCTGGCAGTCTTTTCAAAAACAGCCCTTACACTGAAAGGCCAGTATTATTATTTTCACAATTTCACATTATTATTCCAATCTCATAGTGGTGAAATATATATAAAACTCAGGAAAATCATGTTTTTGACTGCACTGGGCCTGTAAAGGAGGGTTGGTGGTGTGTGTGTGTGTGTGTGTGTGTGTGTGTGTGTGTGTGTGTGTGTGTGTGTGTGTGTGTGTGTGTGTGTGTGTGTGTGTGTGTGTGTGTGTGTGTGTGTGTGTGTGTGTGAGTGAGAGGATGGGGGATGGGGGGGTCTGCTGGGGTCTTGGCATCGAGCATTACTCAAGCCCACCATCCCCATCATGGGCTGAATCACTGAGGAAATGGTCCAAGGATATTTTTCAGTGTGTCTCTTCATTAAAACGTCTCGTCTCGTGAGACCCCATGTTTTAAGTCAAGGAAACATTTAGTTGCATAGTTGTAAATTAAGAACTTGGATTTGCCACCATGTTGTTTATACATATGAGACTCCTGTTGGTACTCATTTCTGAACCAACAAGCGCAAGTAATCCACAAAATATGCAGGCATTAGGCTGTATGCAGCAAAAGGGAAGGAACAGAAGTCTGCAGGACAGGGTAGCCAAAATAGGGCAAGTAAGTTCTTCTTGTCACTAAATCACCACCCTTAGTGGTGTTGGCAGAAAACGGATGTTTCTGGTTCTCGGGGATACAGACTTTTCAACCTAACTTCAGTTTCCCATGAAAATCGGAGGTGGGGACTCCGCTCAGGCGTCTTTCTACGCCTGCTACATTAGGTTACTAAATCACAAAGGATACTACTGGTCCATACAAAGACCAACAAAACAACAACCAGTAGATCGGCCGTACAGATGAAGTGATGGAAACCTACAGTATGAGGTTGTTTCTCATCTTCTATCCATCCTCTCTCAGACAAAACAGACATGCTCTGTTTGGCATTCTGCCCGTCCTTCCTCCTCCATGCTCTTGTGAATGTTCCTCCATCGGGGAGGAACCTTGCTCCTTTGGGTGCTATTCTTTCACCTAGACCACTCTTTCTGTCTCTTCCACCTTTTATTAGGGTGTATTCTATCTATTCTGTCTATCAGGTTGTATAGTTGTGTGGTCTCCCCCTCATTCTGTTAGTATCAACACATTTCCCCAGTATAAAGAGTTATTACATTTACATGAGTGTCCAGCCCCATTGGCACCATTGTGCGTCTCTCTACCTTTCACTCATCTTTCCCACTCTCACCCTCGTCCTCTCTCTCTCTCACACTCGTCCTCTCTCTCTCGCTCACCCTCATCCTCTCTCTCACCCTCATCAATCAATCAAGTTTATTTTTTATTTTATATAGCCCTTCGTACATCAGCTAATATCTCGAAGTGCTGTACAGAAACCCAGCCTAAAACCCCAAACAGCTAGTAATGCAGGTGTAGAAGCACGGTGGCTAGGAAAAACTCCCTAGAAAGGCCAAAACCTAGGAAGAAACCTAGAGAGGAACCAGGCTATGAGGGGTGGCCAGTCCTCTTCTGGCTGTGCCGGGTGGAGATTATAACAGAACTATGCCAAGATGTTAAAAAATGTTCATAAGTGACAAGCATGGTCAAATAATAATCATGAATAATTTCAGTTGGCTTTTCATAGCCGATCATTAAGAGTTGAAAAACAACAGGTCTGGGACAGGTGGCGGTTCCATAACCGCAGGCAGAACAGCTGAAACCGGAACAGCAGCAAGGCCAGGCGGAATGGGGACAGCAAGGAGCCACCACGCCCGGCAGTCCCGACGTATGGTCCCAGGGCTCAGGTCCTCTCTCGCTCACCCTCATCCTCACCCTCATTCTCTCTCACCCTCGTCCTCTCTCACACCCTCGTCCTCCCCTCTCTCTCACCCTCGTCCTCTCTCTCTCACCCTCATCCTCTCTCTCTCGCTCACCCTCGTTCTCTCTCTCTCACCCTCGTCCACTCTCTCTCTCTTACCCTTGTCCTCTCTCTCTCTTTGTCACCCTTGTCCTCTCTCTCTCTTTGTCACCCTTGTCCTCTTACCCTTGTCCTCTTACACACACACACACACACACACACACACACACACACACACACACACACACACACACACACACACACACACACACACACACACACACACACACACACACACACCTTCTCTCCCTCTCCTCACCCCTCCCTCTTTTTTCTTTCTTGACACTCATCTCAAAGGGTAGAGATCAAAGGAGTGTGTCAGAACCTTGATAGATGTGTTTGTGTGGACGTGTGTGCCAATGCGCACTTGTGTGTATATATGTGTGTGTGTGTGTGTGTGTGTGTGTGTGTGGGTCACAGTGTGTGTGTGTGCAGTGTGTGGGGTGGTCATTGGTTCAATGTGTGACTGTCCCATGCTGCATGACCAGTGAGGAGATCGATGCTGCTGTGGCTCTCACCTCTGACTCATAGCAAGGGCCAGGAGCTTTATCCTGATTACTTGACTTGATCTGGAAAAACTCTGGGCCCTATAGGTAAAGCATCAATAGCCATAGTAGGACAAGGATAAAGAGGGGAATATGGATTGACGTGCTAAGCCACAGACGAGATTTGGGCAGTGGTCAGTTTTAGATCTGTCTACATAAAGTCTCTCCAATGCCCATGCAGAACATCTACAGAGAAAAAAACAGGTATTGCTGGTAAGAAGAATAACTCAGTGTTACAGACATCCAGCTTCCATGTAATTGCCCATAGCTGCATTACTAAATATAGCTCCAGTCAAGTGTTGCCTCTTGTAAAGTTATTTGTTTATTTATTTGTTTATTTTTTAACATATCGAGTACCAAAACATTGATACACTGATAGACAAGGACAGTCACACAAATTTAAAACACAACAATATACAAACAATGCAACAAAAAAATTATACAAACAATGCAACAAAAAAATTATACAAACAATGCAACAAAAAAATTATACAAACAATAAAACAAAAAATGGTGTGTGTGTTAGAGTGATTATGGAAGAACACTTTCCGTATCCAGTCCTCGCCTGCCTGCAGGAAATGTACCAGTGCATTACAGCTTCATTTGAAACTCCACCAAAAGACAGACTGTTTTCCCTCTAGACAGCTTTACAAGATAGATTTGTTTTACAATGAAGTTTACAACACCATGTGAGGAGTGTGCTAAAACGACCGTTAATCCAAGTGCCAATTCACCATTAGCCAGGCCCGTCTGTGATCACAGAGGAGGCTGGTGGCAGAGTTGACTGTATGCCAGGCCCCATGCCCGGATTACTGACACCCCTGGGGGGTTGGGGGGGGGGGGGGGGGGCTCAAATGAAGAGAGGAGTAAGAGAAAGCAAGTCAGAGAGTGTAATGTCCATTTGTTAAATGAAGAGAGAGAGATGGCGGTAGGGGGAAAGAGACACTACTCCTACCACTAACAGGGGAGGTAGGGAGAAAGAGACACTACTCCTACCACTAACAGGGGAGGTAGGGAGAAAGAGACACTACTCCTACCACTAACAGGGGAGGTAGGGAGAAAGAGACCCTACTCTTACCACTAACAGGGGAGGTAGGGAGAAAGAGACACTACTCCTACCACTAACAGGGGAGGTAGGGAGAAAGAGACACTACTCCTACCACTAACAGGGGAGGTAGGGAGAAAGAGACACTACTCCTACCACTAACAGGGGAGGTAGGGAGAAAGAGACACTACTCCTACCACTAACAGGGGAGGTAGGGAGAAAGAGACACTACTCCTACAACTAACAGGGGAGGTAGGGAGAAAGAGACACTACTCCTACCACTAACAGGGGAGGTAGGGAGAAAGAGACACTACTCCTACCACTAACAGGGGAGGTAGGGAGAAAGAGACACTACTCCTACCACTAACAGGGGAGGTAGGGAGAAGGAGACACTACTCCTACCACTAACAGGGGAGGTAGGGAGAAAGAGACACTACTCCTACCACTAACAGGGGAGGTAGGGAGAAAGAGACACTACTCCTACCACTAACAGGGGAGGTAGGGAGAAAGAGACACTACTCTTACCACTAACAGGGGAGGTAGGGAGAAAGAGACACTACTCCTACCACTAACAGGGGAGGTAGGGAGAAAGAGACACTACTACAACTAACAGGGGAGGTAGGGAGAAAGAGACACTACTCCTACCACTAACAGGGGAGGTAGGGAGAAAGAGACACTACTCCTACCACTAACAGGGGAGGTAGGGAGAAAGAGACACTACTCCTACCACTAACAGGGGAGGTAGGGAGAAAGAGACACTACTCCTACCACTAACAGGGGAGGTAGGGAGAAAGAGACACTACTCCTACCACTAACAGGAGAGGTAGCGAGAAAGAGACACTACTCCTACCACTAACAGGGGAGGTAGGGAGAAAGAGACACTACTACAACTAACAGGGGAGGTAGGGAGAAAGAGACATTACTCCTACCACTAACAGGGGAGGTAGGGAGAAAGAGACACTACTCCTACCACTAACAGGGGAGGTAGGGAGAAGGAGACACTACTCCTACCACTAACAGGGGGCTCAAATGAAGATGATCTCTCCTAGATGGTAAATTCATCATGAAAACAAAGCGACAAAGACAGAGGAGAGGAAGAGCAATTTGGTAAATGTTTTTTTATGAAAAGGAGAGTAAGTGAATTTAGTAGAAATGTTCCGGCGTTCCTTGGCGTCTGCGCAAACATAGTTAGGAGTTCCACACAGGGGTCTGAGAAGCTCCCAGTGATGTGAACCCTCCACAGTGTCCAGAACTCGGTTAGATGGTGCCAATCTAACCCATTAGTTTAGGATTGAGGACTGGAGGTCACTCCTAATACTTATAGCTGGACACAACAGATGGCGTGGGATATGGACCTGGAGCATGACTTTACATCTCTTTGGAGGTATGGAAATGTATGAGAAAGTGTGATTTTAACCTATCTCTAACCTATCTATAGTGAATACTTGCAGGCACAGAACCTTTGTAATGGCAATAGGTTATTACACATTAACAAGCACTTAATTGCATCTTCTTAAGCTCTGCATTAACGTTCATAAACGCTCCTGTCAACAAGGCAGGATGGCAAAATGGTGTCATTGCCCACCTTACATCAACCTGCAGTTTTTCACATCAGCATTCATTGTAATCTTGTTGTTCATATTCATGTTGTAAGTTGTACCAAAGCTGTTGTTACCAACAGGTTACAAGAGGCTTGTAATGAGAAGACCCAAAGCCTGGTATATAGGAATGTGCCTATAGGAGACGTGGTGGTGCCAGACTACCAGGCTACCCACAGGGATAGGGAATGGTAAACAGACCTCTATCCCCCCCCCCAATGAGGTATCGCTCAGCCCCAACAATGGCCCTCCCACTAGGACGACGGCAGAATATCTGGGAAAGGATTATTGGTTGGTATTGGCTTCTACTCCTCTCCTTTCCCTCTTCTCCCCTCCCTTTGTTTTTTCTCCCTCTTTTGTCTCTCTTTCTCGTTCCTCAACCTCTCTGTCATACCTCTTTCTCGTTCCTCACCCTCTCTGTCATATCTCTTTCTCGTTCCTCACCCTCTCTGTCATACCTCTTTCTCGTTCCTCACCCTCTCTGACAGACCTCTTTCTCGTTCCTCACCCTCTCTGTCATACCTCTTTCTCGTTCCTCACCCTCTCTGTCATACCTCTTTCTCGTTCCTCACCCTCTCTGTCATACCTCTTTCTCGTTCCTCACCCTCTCTGTCATACCTCTTTCTCTCCTTTTCTCTGCCTTCTATTTCTCCCCCTTCGACTCTTTCTGTCTCTCTCAGGACTCTGTGTGGAGGATAATTCAGATGTGGTATTAGTGTAGACGCTGTGTTTGCACAGACAGACACTGTGCAAATGGTATCAGCAAGTGATATAGCGAGAGAGAGAGAGAGAGAGAGAGTTCTCTTTAGGGTGAAAGTCCCAGTCATTAGGCACCTGTCAGCCTTTGTCTCTGGGGTATGTGGAGCTAAGCCATTGCTTCACTGAAGGAGAGAGTGACTCTATCTCTCACTCTGCTACACACACACACACACACACACACACACACACACACACACACACACACACACACACACACACACACACACACACACACACACACACACACACACACACACACACACACACACACACACACACACACACACACACACACACACACACACACACACACACAGAGCAGCAGGTATGGCCAACTGACAGTGCCTACCACAGTGCCTCAGTGGGGTTTCTTTGTAAATACCTGTGTGCTGGCTTAACAGATCCAAACAGCCTTTAGTACAGAGTGAAAACAGTGTGTATGTGTGTGCACTCATCTGTGTGCATGTGTGTCTATGATTTGAGTTCTATAGAACAGTATCATTTTCCTATTCACAGCAGTATCACGCCCTGAAAATGCCTGTCATGTAATAACAGTATGGTGTGGAAGATGAGTTTCCTCTCACCCTCTCACCCCCTCAGCTTCTCTCTCCTCCCCCTCTTCCCCCTCACCTCTCCCTCAAACCAAACACACACACACACACACACACACACTTCCTGCAGCCTGCTACTCGTTAGGAAAGCTTTCATGGTCAGGCCCAATAAAAGTTAAATTGTGGAGCCTGCAGACGGCGGCATTGTGGCTTTAGCCCGTGTTAATTGCATAATCTTCATACCAGACACCGGAGAGCTTCCACATCAGGCTACCCTTATATACCACAACCAATGGCCAACATAGAGCCACATGGCTTTAAATATACACAGACACTCACACACATGCATGCAAGGATGTACAAAAGTGAGGGAAAGGGAAAAAAGAAAGAATTTCCCATTTTTCTCTGTCTACTGCATGTGGTAGGAGGAGGAGTCTGTAAGGTCGTGCCCTTGTGACACAGAACATCTAACTGCGCTACTAAAGGATAACAATACAATTAGCCACAAGAATGCAGAACAGTTAATAATACAGTACTGTAGCAATGTTGTAAAATATCTGCTGTTCATTTCTTCTAAGAATAACTATTATGTGTGATAAGAGAGGGTGTGAGCGGGTGGGTGTGTCTATATAGTTGAGGGTGTACTGTGTGATACGTGAGAGGACAGTAGCTAATGTTAGGAGTGATCTAGTCACATGGAACAGCTAATAAGAATAGAGTGACAGTAGCTAATGCATTCATAAACAATATTGTGTGATTACAAATAGATCCATGAAGCAGGATGGATATGACCATTTATGGTGTATGGCACACTTTCTCTCTCTCAATCTTTCCATCCTTCCCTTAGTCTCCATCTTTATTCCTCTCCTCCCTCCCTCCCTCCCTCCCTCCCTCCAGCCCTCCCTCCCTCCCTCCCTCCCTCCCTCCCTCCCTCCCTCCCTTGTCCCTACTCCTCTTTATCTGGCCCCCCTTCCTCTGTCTCTTGTCCCCTCCTCTCCCTCTCTCTCTGAGCGAGGGCCAGTTTTCAGAATAGAAAACTTCAATGACACATCTCCATCAGGAATTCTGAGATCAAACAAGGAAAAGCATCGTCACGTTCAATGATAGACATACACATCACTATACTGTATGCGTCACATTACGGTTTTGTGCCAGTAAGTCAGTAGAGGTGCATTTTGTATGTAGTCCTGCACTGACATCGAGTTTGTTAAAAAAGATAAGACCCAGAAAGAGATGTAGGGTTGCTTGAGTACAGACAGGCTTTAGAGAGGAAGCTGTGAGAGGAACGAAGGACAGTTAAAGAACTGAAGTGTGTGAATACACAGCGGGCTGGTGAGAAAACCAGTGGGACACTCTGTCACTGACGCATTCACTCAAATGCGTAGGAAACCATAGCCCATAAAATACAAGGACACCACACTTACAGTACATAACCACACAAAGGGATACACTGCCTAGAGATGTGCTTGAGAGAGGAGAGAGAGAGATGGAAAGAGGGAGAGGGAGAAAGAAAGAGGGAGAGAGAGAAAGAAAGAGAGGGAGAGAGAGATGGAAAGAGGGAGAGAGAGAAAGAAAGAGGGAGAGAGAGAAAGAAAGAGGGAGAGAGAGATGGAAAGAGGGAGAGAGAGATGGAAAGAGGGAGAGAGAGAAAGGGAGAGCGGGAGAGAGGATGGGGATTGGAAAAAAGTAAAAATCTGTGAAACCCAAATGCACAAATCTTCTGTCAGGTGAGTATACACAACTGGCAATGTTCCAATGATTCCCCCCACCCCAAGACACACACACACACACACACACACACACACACACACACACACACACACACACACACACACACACACACACACACACACACACACACACACACACACACACACACACACACACACACACACACACACACACACACACACACACACACACACACACACACACACACACACACACACACACACACACACACACACAGCAAAGACAAGGGAGACAGTCAGAAGGGTACAGAACAGATAGACAGTGTTTGGGCAGGTAGCAGCATGCTCCCAGTCTGTAATTGCACCTTGAGGAGTGATGACACAGATAGGCGCATGCACACGGACGCTAGCTGATGATTGGTGGACTGGAACCCGAGGGCAGCTGCTGATCCACCTGTGACACCTGAGGCCTTCAAGCTGTCAAGACACATTGTACACATTCCTTTAGAAATAAGGTATGGATAAGTCCACATGTCCACGGTAGCCGATAAGGTATTTTCAGTGATGCATTAAATCATTCAAAGGATCGTGTAAACATCCCTAAAAACAAAATTGATATATCGAATTAATCAAATTAGACTAGACAGGTGAGTGATCTTTCTCTTTCTCTCTTCGCCCATTTGTTCTTGTCTCTTCCATTCTGTCCACCCCCTTCTCTCTCCCTGCCTCTCTCTCTCTCCGCCTCCTCCTCATTCGACCGAGTAGCAGTGCTGGGAGAGGATCATTATCTTTACCGCCGTTTTACCGCTCACTCATCTGCTGACAGCTGCCATCTCCGGTAAAACCATACAGAGACGTTCTTTTTCGTTAATGTTCACCTGTTAATTTTCAGGAATTTTGTAGATTCATAATATGTTTATATTGCCTTTCCTCAGGTGACTGCACAGTGTTAACCGAATTGTCTTCCCAGAGGTGCAGATAAATTGTGTGAAATTGATACAGTGGTTGATGTATCTACATTGAAACCAAAAAGCCCCTCGAGGTGCCCCGAGAAGAAACCGGACTGCTCTCCCCCTCCACACACACACGCTTCCCGTGCAGCACTGCGCAGAAACGGGGCGCAGCGAACCAACAGGAGAGCGACAGTAGCGAAGCCCAACGTAACAGAGGAGTTTGGACGAACGGCTGGCATTAGATGAATCCCGTTCTTTAGGACAGCTCAATCACACTACACCCCTCTTTCGGATTTGCACTTGGCCGTGTGACGGTAATAGTGTAGGATGGATTTCCCCGTGTTTATGGCTCTGTTGATTTGCGCGCTGAAGGTCCCGGGATTCGGGGATATGGGGAGCGGAAAAGCTCAGAGTTGTTCGGATATCCGACAGTTCTACAATGGCAAGGGATTCAGTCTGAACGGAGTGCCTCAATCAGAAATATCAGGTAGGGTACTGAGTCTATCACTATAATGCTGCTTTGTGCATCCAATTGACTTTGCGTTCATGGAGATCATAACTTTATTTGTGTATGAAATGGATGGTTACTGTAACACCTGAGCCCTTGATAATAGGCTAAGCAACTCTAGATGGTTTACCGTTTTGAGAATAAGATAGGTAGACTACTTACAAGCCTACCTATCAGATTAAAAGTATGTTCTAATAACATGTTCTTTGCAGCACCCCAAACTCTGCTTCCCCTGCAAATAGACTAGACTACTTAGGTTTTCAGGTTCAACTGATATATGTATATATATATATTGTGCGTCAGCATTACTTGTCACCCCCTCAGAAACTGTAGGCTATATTAAACATGCCAAATCTGGTACTTTACAATTTGTAGCCTACTGAAAATATTTTGTAGTGAAACAGAAAATCTCACTT
>NC_074690.1:11340587-11388087 GCF_029448725.1 Salvelinus fontinalis
CTCTATTGTGGTCATACATTTGGCAGGAGGTTAGGAAGTGCAGCTCAGTTTCGACCTCATTTTGTGGGCAGTGTGCACATAGGCAAATCTGGCTCTCAAGAGAAGACAGGCTATGGCGGCCTCTCAATAGAAGGCTATGCTCACTGAGTCTGTACACAGTCAAGGATTTTCTTAATCCCTTCCCTCCCCATCTCTATTTTCATCTCCTCTTCCCTCTCCTGCAGAGTTGTCTCTCATACATATTTTACATATCTAAAAAAAAAACGTACTCAACTCAAGCTTTGTGCACAGCTGGATGTCCCGTGTGATTTTGGTATCAGTGCATGCGTGTGTGCGTTCGATGTGAATGTGTTGATTTCTACTTCATTTATTTGTATGCCTGTGGGTGCATGTAGTTTGTGTTTGCCCTGTATGTATCTATGTGCCACTTCACATTTGTGTATGCCGTGTGTATGCCGTGTGTATGCCGTGTGTATGCCGTGTGTATGCCGTGTGTATGCCGTGTGTATGCCGTGTGTATGCCGTGTGTATGCCGTGTGTATGCCATAGGAGTAGTGGTAGAGCATCCAGGGAATGTGTGCGTGTGTTTGTGTCCATGTGTGTGCAGTCATGTGACCCTCACCTCTCTCAGTTCATGACTATCTCCTAACCCTTGACTAGGTCTTTATTTGGGGGGGGGGGGGGGTGTTCCAGCGGTGTGTTATCAAGAGTATAGTACTCTATATCTCTCAGCCAGCCCTGCCCTTTGTGTGTGTCTGTGTATTAGAGGCCTTATTTCATAAAAAAGTGTCTCTGTAAATCTCTCATGCTCCCGCTGCCTCCCTCTTGAGACACATGGAGCGAGGGAGGAATGGAGGGAGAGAGAGATGGAGATAGAGAAAGAGAGAGGGTTGCAGCTTGCGTTCCTAAGCTTTCTCTCTTTCATGCTCTCGAACGTTCCCTATTTTTTTCTCTCTTTGCCTCTCCCTCTACCCCTCTCCCTCTACCCCTCTCTCTCTACCCCTGTCCCTCTACCCCGCTCTCTCTACCCCTTTCCCTCTACCCCTCACTCTATACCCCTCACTCTATACCCCTCTCTCTCTACCCCTCTCCCTCTACCCCTCTCTCTCTACCCCTCTCCCTCTACCCCTCTCTCTCTACCTCTCTCTCTCTACCCCTCTCTCTCTACCCCTCTCCCTCTACCCCTCTCCCTCTACCCCTCTCTCTCTACCCCTCTCTCTACCCCTCTCCCTCTACCACTCTCTCTCTACCCCTATCTCTATCTACCCCTATCTCTATCTACCCCTCTCCCTCTACCCCTCTCCCTCTACCCCTCTCTCTCTACCCCTCTCCCTCTACCCCTCTCTCTCTACCCCTCTCTCTCTACCCCTCTCCCTCTACCCCTGTCCCTCTACCCCTCTCTCTCTACCCCTTTCCATCTACCCCCTCTCTCTACCCCTCACTCTATACCCCTCTCTCTCTACCCCTATCCATCTACCCCTATCCATCTACCCCTCTCTCTCTACCCCCCTCTCTCTACCCCTCTCTCTCTACCCCTATCCATCTACCCCTCTCCCTCTACCACTCTCTCTTTATCCCCTCTCTCTACCAATCACTCTATACCTCTCTCTCTACCCCTCACTCTATACCCCTCTCTCTCTACCCCTATCCATCTACCCCTCTCTCTCTAACCACCTCGCTCTACCCCTCTCTCTCTACCCCTCTCCCTCTACCCCTGTCCCTCTACCCCGCTCTCTCTACCCCTTTCCCTCTACCCCCTCTCTCTACCCCTCTCCCTCTACTTCTCACTCTCTACCCCCCTCTCTCTACCCCTCTCTCTCTACCCCTCTCTCTCTACCCCTCTCCCTCTACCCCTCTCTCTCTACCCCCTCTCTCTACCCCTCTCCCTCTACTTCTCACTCTCTACCCCCCTCTCTCTACCCCTCTCTCTCTACCCCTCTCTCGCTACCCCTCTCCCTCTACCCCTCTCCCTCTACCCCTCTCTCTCTACCCCTCTCTCTCTACCCCTCTCCCTCTACCCCTCTCTCTCTACCACTCTCTATCTACCCCTCTCCCTCTACCCCTCTCCCTCTACCCCTCTCTCTCTACCCCTCTCCCTCTACCCCTCTCTCTCTACCCCTCTCTCTCTACCCCTCTCTCTCTACCCCTCTCCCTCTACCCCTGTCCCTCTACCCCGCTCTCTCTACCCCTTTCCCTCTACCCCCTCTCTCTACCCCTCACTCTATACCCCTCTCTCTCTACCCCTCTCCCTCTACCCCTCACTCTCTACCCCCCTCTCTCTACCCCTCTCTCTCTACCCCTCTCTCTCATACCCCTCTCCCTCTACCCCTCTCTCTCTACCTCTCTCTCTCTACCCCTTTCTCTCTACCCTCCTCTCCCTCTACCCCTCTCCCTCTACCCCTCTCTCTCTACCCCTCTCTCTACCCCTCATCCCTCTACCACTCTCTCTCATCTAATCCCCTATCTCTATCTACCCCTATCTCTATCTACCCCTCTCCCTCTACCCCTCTCACCTCTACCCCTCTCTCTCTACCCCTCTCCCTCTACCCCTCTCTCTCTACCCCTCTCTCTCTACACCCTCTCCCTCTACCCCTCTCCCTCAACCTCACCCCTCTCTCTCTAACCCCTTTCCATCTACCCCCTCTCTCTACCCCTCACTCTATACCACCTCCCTCTCTCTACCCCTATCCATCTACCCCTCTCCCTCTACCACTCTCTCTCTACCCCCCTCTCTCTACCCCTCTTTCTCTACCCCTATCCATCTACCCCTCTCTCTCTACCCCCCTCTCTCTACCCCTCTCATCTCTCACCCCTATCCATCTACCCCTCTCCCCCTACCACTCTCTCTTTATCCCCTCTCTCTCCCAATCACTCTATACCTCTCTCTCTACCACCTCACTCTATCACCCCTCTCTCTCTACCCCTCTCCCTCTACCCCCTCTCTCTCTACCCCCCCTCTCTCTACCCCTCTCTCTCTACCCCTCTCCCTCTACCCCTCTCCCTTTACCCCTCTCTCTCTACCCCCTCTCTCTCTACCCCTCTCCCTCTACCCCTGTCCCTCTACCCCGCTCTCTCTACCCCTTTCCCTCTACCCCCTCTCTCTACCCCCTCACTCTATACCCCTCTCTCTCTACCCCCTCTCCCTCTACCCCTCACTCTCTACCCCCCTCTCTCTACCCCTCTCTCTCTACCCCTCTCTCTCCTACCCCTCTCCCTCTACCCCCTCTCTCTCTACCTCTCTCTCTCTCTACCCCTCTCTCTCTACCCCTCTCCCTCTACCCCTCTCCCTCTACCCCTCTCCTCTCTACCCCTCTCTCTACCCCTCTCCCTCTCTACCACTCTCTCTCTACCCCTATCTCTATCTACCCCTATCTCTATCTACCCCTCTCCCTCTACCCCTCTCCCTCTACCCCTCTCTCTCTACCCCTCTCCCTCTACCCCTCTCTCTCTACCCCTCTCTCTCTACCCCTCTCCCTCTACCCCTGTCCCTCTACCCCTCTCTCTCTACCCCTTTCCATCTACCCCCTCTCTCTACCCCTCACTCTATACCCCTCTCTCTCTACCCCTATCCATCTACCCCTCTCCCTCTACCACTCTCTCTCTACCCCCCTCTCTCTACCCCTCTTTCTCTACCCCTATCCATCTACCCCTCTCTCTCTACCCCCCTCTCTCTACCCCTCTCTCTCTACCCCTATCCATCTACCCCTCTCCCTCTACCACTCTCTCTTTATCCCCTCTCTCTACCAATCACTCTATACCTCTCTCTCTACCCCTCACTCTATACCCCTCTCTCTCTACCCCTATCCATCTACCCCTCTCTCTCTACCCCCCTCTCTCTACCCCTCTCTCTCTACCCCTCTCCCTCTACCCCTCACTCTATACCCCCCTCTCTCTACCCCTCTCTCTCTACCCCTATCCATCTACCCCTCTCCCTCTACCACTCTCTACCCCCATCTCTCTACCCCCTCTCTCTACCCCTCTCTCTCTACCCCTCCTCTCTCTACCCGTCTCTCTCTACCCCTATCCATCTACCCCTCTCCCTCTACCACTCTCTCTCTATCCCCTCTCTCTACCAATCACTCTATACCTCTCTCTCTACCCCTCACTCTATACCCCTCTCTCTCTACCCCTATCCATCTACCCCTCTCTCTCTACCCACCTCTCTCTACCCCTATCTCTCTACCCCTCTCCCTCTACCCCTCACTCTATACCCCCCTCTCTCTACCCCTCTCTATCTACCCCTCTCTCTCTACCCCTATCCATCTACCCCTCTCCCTCTACCACTCTCTACCCCCATCTCTCTAACCCCTCTCTCTACCCCTCTCTCTCTACCCCTCCTCTCTCTACCTCTCTCTCTCTTCCCATCTCCCTCTACCCCTCTGTCTCTACCCCCCTCGCTCTACCTCTCACTCTTATACCCCCCTCTCTCTACCCCTCTCTCTCCACCTCTGTCCATCTACCTCTCTCCCTCTACCACTCTCTCTCTACCACTCTTTCTACCCCTCTATCTCTGTCGGTCTCATTTTCTCATTCTCCACTCACTCTTGTCTTTCACATATTCCCACCATTTCTCTTTCTCTCTTTCCCTTGTTTTTGTCTGTCACACTCTGTTCATCCTTCCTCTCACAATCCCTCCACAACCTAGAGCATGGGTGTCGAACTCATTTTGCCACAAGTGCCGCATCCAGTCTTCAATGAGGTCCAGAGGGCTGCACTGAAAATGTGTTATATTTCCTCACATTCAAAATGTGCAAAAGAGACTCCTCCATCCATCGTTTTTGGATACTCCTGGACTGTCTGGCTTTCATTGTGGTGATTATTATAATTTCTACAGGACTTAATTTAGTGTATTGAAGTATATTAAAATATATATATATTTTTTGTTTATCTGTTGGCCCTAGCCCCGATCTCAGGCCCTGTGTGTAGTTAACCGACCCTCTCTGCCCATTCATCGCCATTTTACCTGTTGTTGTTGTCTTAGCTGATTAGCTGTTGTTGTCTTACCCGTTGTTGCCTTAGCTAGCTCTCCCAATCAACACCTGTGATTGCTTTATGCTTCGCTTTATGTCTCTCAATGTCAATATGCCTTGTATACTGTTGTTTAGGATAGTTATCATTGTTTTAGTTCACAGCGGAGCCTCTAGTCCCACTCTGCATGCCTCAGATTCCTCCTTTGTCCCACCCCCCACACATGCGGTGACCTCAAACAGTATAACCAGCATGTCCAGAGATGCAACCTCTCTTATCATCACTCAGTGCCTGGGCTTACCTCCACTGTACCCGCACCCCACCATACCCCTCTCTGCACATTATGCCCTGAATTTATTCTACCACGCCCAGAAATCTGCTCCTTTTATTCTCTGTCCCCAACGCACTAGACGACCAGTTTTGATAGCCTTTAGCCGTACTCTCATCCTACTCCTCCTCTGTTCCTCGGGTATTGTGGAGGTTAACCCAGGCCCTGTGTGTCCCCAGGCACTCTCATTTGTTGACTTCTGTAATTGAAAAAGCCTTGGTTTCATGCATGTTAACATCAGAAACCTCCTCCCTAAGTTTGTTTTACTCACTGCATTAGCACACCAAAAATTCTTGGTGATATTTCCATGCCCAACTACAACATTTTCCATCAAGATAGAACTGCCGAAGGGGGAGGAGTTGCAATCTACTGCAGCAATAGCCTGCAAAGTTCTGTCATAATTTCCAGGTCTATGCCCAAACAGTTCGAACTTCTCATTAATTTTTTTTATCTCTCCAGAAATAAGTCTCTCACTGTTGCCGCCTGTTATAGACCCCCCTCAGTTCCCAGCTGTGCCCTGGACACCATAGATGAGGGGCAATCAATTCACATATCTTCAGAGTTCGTTCTGTTAGGTGACCTAAACTAGGATATGCTTAACACCCCGGCAGTCCTACAATCTAAGCTAGATGCCCTCAATCTCACACAAATCATCAAGGAACCCACCAGGTACAACCCTAAATCTGTAAACATGGGCACCCTCATTGATATTATCCTGACCAACTTGCCCTCCAAATACACCTCTGCTGTTTTCAATCAGGATCTCAGCGATCACTGCCTCATTGCCTGCATCCGCTATGGGTCCGCACTGTCAAACGCTCCCTAAAACACTTCTGCGAGCAGGCCTTTCTAATCGACCTGGCCCGGGTATCCTGGAAGGATATTGACCTCATCCCGTCAGTCGAGGATGCCTGGTCGTTCTTTAACTTCTTATGGGCAGGTTGGACGGTAGCGTCCGGTGAAATTGCAGAGCGCGAAATTCAAACTACAGAATTATAAATATTTAACTTTCATAAAATCACAAGTGTAATAGATCAAAATAAAGCTTAACCTCTTGTTAATCCAGCCGCTGTGTCAGATTTCAAAAAGGCTTTACAGTGAAAGCACACCATGCGATTATCTGAGGACAGCGCCCCGCGTACAAAACCATGAAAAACATATTTCAACCAAGTAGGTGCGACACGAAAGTCAGAAATAGCGATATAATAAATGCCTTACCTTTGATCTTCTTCTGTAAGCACTCCAAAAAGTCCCAGTTACATCACAAATGGTCCTTTTGTTCGATAATGTCCTTCTTTATATCCATAAAAACTCAGTTTAGCTGGCGCGCTTCAGTCAATAATCCACCCAGTTTCCCTCCATCAAAATGCATACAAAATGAATCCCAAATGTTACTAATAAACTTTTCCAAACAAAACAAACAACATTTATAATCAAACCTTAGGTACCCTAATACATAAATAAATTACAAAATTTAAGACGGAGAATCGTTATTGTCTTTACCGGAGAAAAATACCAAAGAATGCGCTCTCATTCACACGCTTGGAAACACTACAGCCAAAATGGGAGCCACCTAGAAAAACTACAATTTCTGGCTCATTTTTCCAAAAAACAGCCTGAAACTCTTTCTAAAGACTGTTGACATCTAGTGGAAGCCCTAGGAACTGCAATCTGGGAGGACTTCGCCTTATAATAAAAGTGACAGCCATTGAAAATAGTGGTAGGCTGAATTCTTTTTTTTGGGATGGTTTGTCCTCGGGATTTCGCCTGCCATATCAGTTCTGTTGTACCCACAGACATTATTAGAGCTGTTTTGGAAACTGTAGAGTGTTTTCTATCCAAATCTACCAATTATATGCATATCCTAGCTTCTGGGCCTGAGTAACAGGCAGTTTACTTTGGGTACGCTTTTCATCCGGACGTGAAAATACTGCCCCCTACCCAAGAGAGGTTAAAAGTAATTTCCTCACCATCTTAAATAAACATGCCCCTTTCAAAAAATGTAGAACTAAGAACAGATATAGCCCTTGGTTCACTCCAGACCTGACTGCCCTTGACCAGCACAAAAACATCCTGTGGCGGACTGCAATTGCATCGAATAGTCCCCGCGATATGCAACTGTTCAAGGACGTCAGGAACTACACGCAGTCAGTCTGGAAAGCAAAGACTAGCTTTTTCAAACAGAAATTTGCATCCTGTAGCTCTAACTCCAAAAAGTTTTGGGACACTGTAAAGTCCATGGAGAACAAGAGCACCTCCTCCTAGCTGCCCACTGCTCTGAGGCTAGGTAACACGGTCACCACCGATAAATCCAGGATAATTGAACATTTCAATAAGCATTGATCTATGGCTGGCCATGCTTTCCTCCTGGCTACCCCAACCCCGGCCAACAGCTCTGCTCCCCCCCCCCCCCCCCCCCCCCCCCGCCGCAGCTACTTGCCCGAGCCTCCCCAGCTTCTCCTTCAACCCAAATCCAGATAGCAGATGTTCTGAAAGAGCTGCAAAACCTGGACCCGTACACATCAGCTGGGCTAGGCAATCTGGACCCTCTCTTTCTAAAACTATCCGCCGCCATTGTTGCTACCCCTATTACCAGTCTGTTCAATCTCTCTTTCGTATCGTCCAAGATCCCTAAAGATTGGAAAGCTACCGCGGTCATCCCCCTCTTCAAGTGACACTCTAGATCCAAACTGTTATAGACCTATTTCCATCCTGCCCTGCCTCTCTAAAGTGTTTGAAAGTTAACAAACAGATTACTGACCATTTCGAATCCCATCGTACCTTCTCCGCTGGACAATCTGGTTTCCGAGCTGGTCACGGGTGCACCTCAGCCACGCTCAAGGTACTAAACGATTTCATAACCGCCATTGATAAAAAACAGTACTCTGCAGTCGTCTTCATCGACCTGGCCAAGGCTTTCGACTCTGTCAATCACCATATTCTTATCGGCAGACTCAATAGCCTTGGTTTCTCAAATGACTGCCTCGCCTGGTTCACCTACTACTTTGCAGACAGAGTTCAGTGTGTCAAATCGGAGGGCCTGTTGTCCGGACCTCTGGCAGTCTCTATGGGGGTACCACAGGGTTCAATTCTCGGGCCGACTCTTTTCTCTGTATATATCAATGATGTCGCTCTTGCTGCGGGTGATTCCCTGATCCATCTCTACGCAGACGACACCATTCTGTATAGATCTGGCCCTTCTTTGGACACTGTGTTAACTAACCTCCAAACGAGCTTCAATGCCATACAACTCTCCTCCAACTGCTCTTAAACGCTAGTAAAACCAAATGCATGCTTTTCAACCTTTCGCTGCCCGCACCCGCCCGCCCGACTAGCATCACTACCCTGGGCGTTTCTGACCTAGCATATGTGGACAACTACAAATACCTAGGTGTCTGGCTAGATGGTAAACTCTCCTTCCAGACTCATATTAAACATCTCCAATCCAAAATCAAATCTAGAATCGCCTTTCTATTTCGCAACAAAGCCTCCTTCACTCCCGCCGCCAAACTTACTCTAGTAAAACTGACTATCCTACCGATCCTCGACTTTGGCGATGTCATCTACAAAATAGCTTCCAATACTCTACTCAGCAAACTGGATGCAGTGTATCACAGTGCCATCCGTTTTGTTACCAAAGCCCATTATACCACCCACCACTGCGACCTGTATGCTCTAGTCGGCTTGCCCTCGCTACATATTCGTCGCCAGACCCACTGGCTCCAGGTCATCTATAAGTCTATGCTAGGTAAAGCTCCACTTTATCTCAGCGCACAGGTCACGATAACAAAACCCACCCGTAGCACGCACTCCAGCAGGTATATCTCACTGGTCATCCCCAAAGCAAAAACCTCCTTTTGCCGCCTTTCCTTCCAGTTCTCTGCTGCCAGTGACTGGAACGAATTGCAAAAATCGCTGAAGCAGGAGACTTATATTTCCCTCACTAACTTTAAACATCAGCTATCTGAGCAGCTAACCGATCGCTGCAGCTGTACATAGTCCATCTGTAAATAGCCCACCCAATCTACCTACCTCATCCCCATATTGTTTTTATTTACTTTCTGCTCTTTTGCACACCAGGATCTCTACTTGCACATCATCATCTGCTCATTTATCACTCCAGTGTTAATCTGCTAAATTGTAATTACTTCGCTACTATGGCCTATTTATTGCCTACCTCCTCACGCCATTTGCACACACTGTATATAGACTTTCTTTTTTTCTATTGTGTTATTGACTGTAAGCTTGTTTATTCCATGTGTAACTCTGTGTTGTTGTTTGTGTCACACTGCTTTGCTTTATCTTAACCAGGTCGCAGTTGTAAATGAGAACTTATTCTCAACTGGCCTACCTGGTTAAATAAAGGTGAAATAAATAAAATACAAATAAAACATTTGAGTATATTACTCAAGTTATTTTTTTTATTTCACCTCACCAATTTGTACTATTTTGTGTATGTCCATTACATGAAATCCAAATGTAAATCTATTCAAATTACAGGTTGTAATGCAACAAAATAGGAAAAATGCCAAGGGGGATGAATACTTTTGCAAGCCACTGTGTGTGTGTGTTTGTCTACCTCGTGTGTGCGTTTGTGTATTTGTAGCGAGTGTGTAAAAATCTCCCCTCCTCCTCTTCCTCTGACTATAAACCAGGGCTGTCCCTGTCCCAACACCACAACCCAACCCAGCAGCCCAACACCCTAACACCACAAGGCAACCCATCAGCCCAGCACGACAAGCCAACCCAGCAGCCCAACACCACAAACCAACCCAGCAGCCCAACACCACAACCCAACCCAGCAGCCCAACACCCCAAGACCCAACAAGCCAACCCAGCAGCCCAAAACCCCAACACCACAAGCCAACCCAGCAGCCCAACACCCCAAGACCCAACAAGCCAACCCAGCAGCCCAATACCCCAACACCACAAGCCAACCCAGCAGCCCAACACCCCAAGACCCAACAAGCCAACCCAGCAGCCCAATACCCCAACACCACAAGCCAACCCAGCAGCCCAACACCCCAACACCACAAGCCAACCCAGCAGCCCAATACCCCAACACCACAAGCCAACCCAGCAGCCCAAAACCCCAACACCACACGCCAACCCAGCAGCCCAACACCCCAACACCACAAGCCAACCCAGGACCCCAATACCCCAACACCACAAGCCAACCCAGCAGTCCAATACCCCAACACCACAAGCCAACCCAGCAGCCCAACACCCCAACACCACAAGCCAACCCAGCAGTCCAATACCCCAACACCACAAGCCAACCCAGCAGCCCAACACCACAACCCAACAACACAGGTCTGATGACATCACTCAGATAAATTGATTCTTGTCTCACTGTCTGACGGATGGCTGGGTCTAGAGGATCATCTCCTTGTCTTTTTTACTTCCTTCCACCCTGTTCTTATCAAAAGTTTGAAGAGGGTTCTCTTCAGCAACGGCTGATATCTCATCTAGAAGAGAAGCCTCTTCAAACTTTTTTATCCTCTCTCTATCCTTCTCCCTCTCTCTCACCCCCTTTCATCTTTCTCTCTCTAGTGTTCTCTCTCTCGCTTTCGCTCTCTCTATTTCTCTCTCGCGCGCGCACTCTCTCTCTATTGTTCTCTCTCTCTTGCGCGGTTTCTCCCTCTCTTGGCTTTGTTCACTTGATTACGCCCAGCTGTCACACTCACCCCGACCCGTTCTTGTTGCTTTCTTACATTGATTTGGCCTGATATCACTCTCTCTTTTTTATGCATTGGACACACAGCTCATTTCCTCTCCAATGACCACGCCGCAGGGCCAGCCAGTGTGTGTGTGTGTGTGTGTGTGTGTGTGTGTGTGTGTGTGTGTGTGTGTGTGTGTGTGTGTGTGTGTGTGGGTGGGTGTGGGTGTGGGGGGGGGGTACTCCAGCTGTTAAACTCAAATCAAGCACATCCTCTTTTTTCAAACACATCTCCCTACATTGCTTCTCCCTGAGTTGATTATGATCTTTCAGATTTTGTCAGTCCAGTAAAATCAAACACTTATTAAAGGATTGGTATGGGTGGCGCTTCTGCTGCTAGCGCAGTGTTTTGCCTGTCTCACATCTTTTAGGCAGTGAGGTGTGTGTGTGTGTGTGTTTGTGTGTGTGCAATATCCTGTCTCTCCCTCCTCTCTCTCTCCACTTTCCCACCTCTACAGAGGATATTGAAGCATAGATATGCATCAATGGTGTTGGCATATACAGTGCATTCAGAAAGTATTCAGACACTCACTTTTTCCACATGTTGTTACGTTACAGCCTTATACTAAAATGGATTACATTTATTTTTAAACTCATCAATCTACACACAATATCCCATAATGACAAAGGGAAACAGGTTTTAGAAATGTTTGCATCCTTGAGATGTTTCTACAACTTGATTGGAGTCGTCCTGTGGTAAATTCAATTGATTGAACATGATTTGGAAAGGCACACACCTGTCTAGATAAGGTCCCACAGTTGACAGTGCATGTCAGAGCAAAAACCAAGCCATGAGATCGAAGGAATTGTCCTTAGAGCTCCGAGACAGGATTGTGTCGTGGTACAGATCTGAGGAAGGGTACCTTAAAATGTCTGCAGTATTGAAGGTCCCCAGGAAACACATTGGCCTTCCCCAGGAAACACAGTTTGGAACCACGAAGACTCTTCCTAGAGCCGGCTGCTCGGGCCAAACTGAGCAATTGGGGGAGAAGGGCTTTGGTCAGGGAGGTGACTAAGAACCCGATGGTCAATCTGACAGAGCTCCAGAGTTCCTCTGTGGAGATGGGAGAACCTTCCAGAAGGACAACGATCTCTGCAGCACTCCACCAATCAGGCCTTTATGGTATATTGGCCAGACAGAAGCCACTCCTCAGTAAAAGGCCCAAGACAGCCTGCTTGGAGTTTGCCAAAAGGCACCTAAACGACTCTCAGACCATGAGAAACAAGATTCTCTGGTCTGATGAAACCAAGATCTTTGGCCTGAATGCCAAGCGTCACGTCTAGACGAAACCAGGCACTGCCCATCCATCCCTACGGTGAAGCATGGGTGTGGCAACAACATGCTGTGGGGATATTTTTCAGCGGTAGGGACTGGGAGACTAATCAGGATCGAGGGAAAGATGAATGGAGCAAAGTACAGAGAGATCCTTGATGAAAACCTGCTCCAGAGCGCTCAGGACCTCAGACTGTGGCGAAGGTTCACCTTCCAGCAGGACAACGACCCTAAGCACACAGCCAAGACGACGCAGGAGTGGTTTGGGACAAGTGTCTGAATGTCCTTGAGTGGCCCAGCCAGAGCCCGAACTTGAATCCGATCAAACATCTCTGGAGAGACCTGAAAATAGCTGTGCAGCGACGCTCCCCATCTAACCTGACAGAGCTTGAGATGATCTGCAGAGAAGAATGGGAGAAACTCCCCAAATACAGGTGTGCCCAGCTGGTGGTGTCATACCCAAGAAGACTTGAGGCTGTAATTGCTGCCAAAGGTGCTTCAACAAAGTACTGAGCAAAGGATCTGAATACTTATGTAAATGTTATATTTCCATTTTTACTTTTTTATACATTTGCAACAAAAAAAATATTCAATTATGTAGATTAATGAGGGGGAAAAACGATTGAATCCATTTTAGAATAAGGCTGTAACGAAACAAAATGTGGAAAAGTGAAGGGGTCTGAAAACTTTCGGAATGCAATGTAACTCATTACATCGCCGCATTCATGGAAAAATAGTTGTTGATAGAGCTGCAACAGGTAAATTGATGAAAACTCAGACAGACAAACATGTGGACATGAATCTAGGGTTAGGCTTGAGGCTAGGTTTAGGGTTGAGCTGGAATGTGGACATGAAGCTAGGGTTAGGGTTGAGGCTAGGTTTAGGGTTGAGCTGGAATCTGGACATGAATCTAGGGTTAGGCTTGAGGCTAGGTTTAGGGTTGAGCTGGAATGTGGACATGAAGCTAGGGTTAGGCTTGAGGCTAGGTTTAGGGTTGAGCTGGAATCTGGACATGAATCTAGGGTTAGGCTTGAGGCTAGGTTTAGGGTTGAGCTGGAATGTGGACATGAAGCTAGGGTTAGGCTTGAGGCTAGGTTTAGGGTTGAGCTGGAATGTGGACATGAAGCTAAGTTTAGGGGCAGAGCCTCAAACCTAGACATAAGCCTAATCTTAATCCAATGAACAATGTCTGTCTGTCTGTCTGTCTGTCTGTCTGTCTGTCTGTCTGTCTGTCTGTCTGTCTGTCTGTCTGTCTGTCTGTCTGTCTGTCTGTCTGTCTGTCTGTCTGTCTGTCTGTCTGTCTGTCTGTCTGTCTGTCTGTCTGTCTGTCTGTCTGTCTGTCTGTCTGTCTGTCTGTCTGTCTTGTCTGTCTGTCTGTCTTGTCTGTCTGTCTGTCTTGTCTGCCTGCCTGCCTGCCTGCCTGCCTGCCTGCCTGCCTGCCTGCCTGTCGGAGAGAAAGGGAGGTTGAGAGGAGGGAGGGAGAGAGGAGGGAGGGAGAGAGAGAAGGGAGAGAGGGTGAAGGAGGGATGGGGAGAGAGGAGGCAGAGAGAGATGAGAGGAGGTGGAGGGAGGGAGAGAAAGAGAGAATGGTGGGGACAGATGGAGCGAGAGAGAAGGGGGATAGTGAGGGAGGGGGAGAGAGAGCTGGTGAAAGAGGGGAACGAGGGTGGAGGGGGGGAAAGAAGGGGGAGGGAGAGAGAGAAAGAGACAGACATACGATAAAGGAGAAAAACATCAACCCTGTGACTCATCTTTTCCCATTGCAAAAACATAAGCTACTGTGATATTTTACATTTTTGCCAAAAACGTGCCAGGATGACGTTTTCCTATAGTATCATGTTGGTTGTACCCTAGTGCTCCTGATCAGGGACTCCTGGCCCTAGTCTGAGCCTACTGTTCCTGTGAACAGTCCATAGAGCCTGAACCTAAACCATTGTCTGCTGTCTTTACCATTTACAATACAGTGATTGGTGATGATTACTGTTTGCTGCTTTATCCCATAGTGACTGCTTCTCATTGAGTCTCTGGGTGGGTGTGATCAGCATGCGAATGCCGCAGTGTTGTAGACTAGAGCGTGAGGCTGTTAACTCAAAGAGAGCCCTTCAATAAGTAGGACACTGCTGTAAAGTGATGCCAAACCAAACCACTCCAGACATCTAGTGAAGGTACTTTCAACGACGAACAAGAAAACCTCTTTTACCTCTCTCTCTCTCTCGCTCTCCCTGCGTCTTTTCACCAATACTTTCTTTAAAAGCACTGTCTCTCTTCTCTTTCCCTCTCCATCTGTCCACTCTGGTTTCTTAACCGTTTTTAACAGACACAAGTGCTTATTCTATGTGACGGCCTCAGAGTCTCTGTCGACTGCGTCTGACAAAAGACATGCCAGATCCGCTGTTAGGAGCAAGAGTGTTGAACGCCACCCTAGTGCTGCCTCTTCTCACTGTAGGCTTCAATGTGAAGAGACATCTCGTGGGAAAACAGAGCCTAATGCATTATTATAGAACTATAAATATAGATACAGCCCCTAGACGACGCGTAGAAACTCTCTGCTGTCTGCTGCTGCCTGTAGATAATGATTATTTCACAGCCCAGACCAATGTTCAATGCTCTTCAGTGCTGTCATGGGCCCACTTTGGCTACTTCCCTCTGCCTCTCTCTCTCTCTATGTGTGTGCGTGTGTGTGCGTGTGTGTGTGTGTGTGTGTGTGTGTGTGTGTGTGTGTGTGTGTGTGTGTGTGTGCGTGCGTGCGTGTGTGTGTGTGATAAAGGGAGAGAGAAAGAGAGGGAGAGAGATATAGGGAGAGAAAAAGAGAGAGAGAGAGAGAGGGAGAGTCTCTGGAGTTTTCACTGAACTATCCAACGTCTGATTATTCTCAAAGTTGGATGGGAATGGAAATTGGTTACTGTTTTTCTTAACTGCCCCATGGGGATGTATAACGTTTGTTATATACAGTAGTACTATACACTGAGTATACAAAACATTAAGGACAACTGCTATTTCCATGACATAGACAGACCAGGTGAATCCAGGTGAAAGCTACAGTATGATGCTTATTGATGTCACTTGTTAAAACCATTTCAATCAGTGTATATGAAAGGGAGGAGACAGGTTAAAACCTCTTAAGGATCGGACCCTTTTTTTCAATATCCGCTTAAAATGACATACCCAAATCTAACTGCCTCTAGCTCAGGACCTGAAACAAGGATATGCATATTCTTGATACCCTTTGAATGGAAACTCTGAATTTTGTGGGGGGAGTGTCCTTAATGTTTTGTACACTCAGTGGATAATGAATGTGGTTATATGTGATTTGAGTTATGTTGTTGTAGTACATATTTGACAGGAAGTAAAGGCTCCTCAGGGTCCTTCCCATCCCAGTAGCTAATTCTACTTAAGAAGAGGAAACAAGGAAGGAAAACACACACAAACAAACACACAGTCAGACTCAGTCCATCCAGTGTTTACCAACGGATTAGACGCTCCATTTCCTAATTGAATTTTCCTGGGAACGCCACGGCTACTATCTGTCTCTAAACACAAACTATACCCCCCGTAGACAGACAGGGAACGCCACGGCTACTATCTGTCTCTAAACACAAACTATACCCCCCGTAGACAGACAGGGAACGCCACGGCTACTATCTGTCTCTAAACACAAACTATACCCCCCGTAGACAGACAGGGAACGCCACGGCTACTATCTGTCTCTAAACACAAACTATACCCCCCGTAGACAGACAGGGAACGCCACGGCTACTATCTGTCTCTAAACACAAACTATACCCCCCGTAGACAGACAGACAGACGTGAATACACACACACACACACTATCCCACTCCCCACGCCGGTCTTCCTACCTCATCTAGTGGGAAGCAGCAACATTCATTTAGATGGCTAAGTGTCCTTTTATTGGGGCTTGTGGACACAAACTGATGGCTTGTTGGGTTGTAATGAGGTTTTAATGAGAAAATCCTGTTTGTGTGTGTATGTGTTTGTTTGTGTATGTGTGTGGATGGATGGGGTCGGGGGTCAAGAGGTAGAGATGAGCTGTCGTGTCACATGGTTGAATAGCAAACAGACCCTGTCTTGTTTTAAAAACCTTTTTATCCATCCATCCATCGCTCTCTCTTTCTCTTTCTCTCTATGTTTCTCTCTCTCTATGGATCCTGCGCACGCGCGTGTGTGTCTGTGTGTGTATTGTAAGCACATACTGTGCTCTCCCTTCTTTGACTCCGCCCTCCTACTGAGTACATCATGTCTACTCTCTAATGAAATGTGTCCTTTCTGTGAAGAGACAGTCATTGCTGCTGTAGAGGAACTGTGCCTCCTCCACAGGAGGAGCCAGGCCATCTGTCTTGGCTTGGATGGTGTAGTAGTTAAAGGACTAGTGCTGTTACAGTGATACAGTGGTGTAGAGCTGCTGGGAAAAAAGGAACAAGTCCCTGTGATGGTTGTACTGTTAATGAGACTGTCCATGGGTTCTGAAAGTTAAGGGAAGCTGTGTTCTTTTTAGTCAGGGAGTCTGTGAAGATCTTTCTCTCTCTCCTTTTTGTCTCTCTCTTTTCCCCCCTCCCCCCATCCCGTCTCCTCTCTCCCTCTCAGTCTGATCTCCAGCCCTTCTCTCAGCACCTCTGCTTCACCACTGTGAAAAACCCCACTTTATTTTATAAGATTACTGCAGGTGGGAACAGATCTTTATTGCTAGCCTTCTTGTCATACGAGCACTGCTCACCGCTGTGTGATGGTGCTCTTGGTGGTACTTTGTGCCCCCAGTGGGTTTTGTACCCTCATTATTTCTGGGCTGCTGGATAAAAATATACATAATACTCTGTAGTATTCCCTTTTAAGGGAAAACATCTGTTGTAACGCAAGAGGGAAAAGTCATGCAAAGCCAATTTGTCTTTATCACAACTTATCTCTTCTCGCATGACTCAAGTACTGTTAAGTTCAACACCTAGGCTGCCTTACAAGGAGACACATTTGAACCAACACAAATTCTCATGTGTTAGTCTTTGTTTTAACTCATGTGTTAGTCTTTGTTATAATTCATGTGTTAGTCTTTGTTATAACTCATGTGTTAGTCTTTGTTGTAATTCATGTGTTAGTCTTTGTTATAATTCATGTGTTAGTCTTTGTTATAACTCATGTGTTAGTCTTTGTTATAATTCATGTGTTAGTCTTTGTTATAATTCATGTGTTAGTCTTTGTTATAACTCATGTGTTAGTCTTTGTTATAACTCATGCGTTAGTCTTTGTTATAATTCATGTGTTAGTCTTTGTTATAACTCATGTGTTAGTCTTTGTTATAATTCATGTGTTAGTCTTTGTTATAACTCATGTGTTAGTCTTTGTTATGACTCATGTGTTAGTCTTTGTTTTAACTCATGTGTTAGTCTTTGTTATAACTCATGTGTTAGTCTTTGTTATAATTCATGTGTTAGTCTTTGTTATAACTCATGTGTTGGTCTTTGTTATAACTCATGTGTTAGTCTTTGTTATAACTCATGTGTTGGTCTTTGTTATAACTCATGTGTTAGTCTTTGTTATAATTCATGTGTTAGTCTTTGTTATAACTCATGTGTTAGTCTTTGTTATAATTCATGTGTTAGTCTTTGTTATAATTCATGTGTTGGTCTTTGTTATAATTCATGTGTTAGTCTTTGTTATAACTCATGTGTTAGTCTTTGTTTTAACTCATGTGTTAGTCTTTGTTTTAACTCATGTGTTAGTCTTTGTTATAATTCATGTGTTAGTCTTTGTTATAACTCATGTGTTAGTCTTTGTTATAACTCATGTGTTAGTCTTTGTTATAACTCATGTGTTAGTCTTTGTTATAATTCATGTGTTAGTCTTTGTTATAACTCATGTGTTAGTCTTTGTTATAACTCATGTGTTGGTCTTTGTTATAATTCATGTGTTAGTCTTTGTTATAACTCATGTGTTAGTCTTTGTTATAATTCATGTGTTAGTCTTTATTATAACTCATGTGTTAGTCTTTGTTATAATTCATGTGTTAGTCTTTGTTATAATTCATGTGTTAGTCTTTGTTATAACTCATGTGTTGGTCTTTGTTATAACTCATGTGTTAGTCTTTGTTGTAACTCATGTGTTAGTCTTTGTTATATCTCATGTGTTAGTCTTTGTTATAATTCATGTGTTAGTCTTTGTTATAACTCATGTGTTAGTCTTTGTTATAATTCATGTGTTAGTCTTTGTTATAACTCATGTGTTAGTCTTTGTTATAACTCATGTGTTAGTCTTTGTTATGACTCATGTGTTAGTCTTTGTTTTAACTCATGTGTTAGTCTTTGTTATAACTCATGTGTTAGTCTTTGTTATAATTCATGTGTTAGTCTTTGTTATAACTCATGTGTTGGTCTTTGTTATAACTCATGTGTTAGTCTTTGTTATAACTCATGTGTTGGTCTTTGTTATAACTCATGTGTTAGTCTTTGTTATAATTCATGTGTTAGTCTTTGTTATAACTCATGTGTTAGTCTTTGTTATAATTCATGTGTTAGTCTTTGTTATAATTCATGTGTTGGTCTTTGTTATAATTCATGTGTTAGTCTTTGTTATAACTCATGTGTTAGTCTTTGTTTTAACTCATGTGTTAGTCTTTGTTTTAACTCATGTGTTAGTCTTTGTTATAATTCATGTGTTAGTCTTTGTTATAACTCATGTGTTAGTCTTTGTTATAACTCATGTGTTAGTCTTTGTTATAACTCATGTGTTAGTCTTTGTTATAACTCATGTGTTAGTCTTTTTTATAACTCATGTGTTAGTCTTTGTTTTAACTCATGCGTTAGTCTTTGTTATAACTCATGTGTTAGTCTTTGTTATAATTCATGTGTTAGTCTTTGTTATAACTCATGTGTTAGTCTTTGTTATAACTCATGTGTTGGTCTTTGTTATAATTCATGTGTTAGTCTTTGTTATAACTCATGTGTTAGTCTTTGTTATAATTCATGTGTTAGTCTTTGTTATAACTCATGTGTTAGTCTTTGTTATAACTCATGTGTTAGTCTTTGTTATAATTCATGTGTTAGTCTTTGTTATAACTCATGTGTTGGTCTTTGTTATAACTCAGGTGTTAGTCTTTGTTATAACTCATGTGTTAGTCTTTGTTATAACTCATGTGTTAGTCTTTGTTATAATTCATGTGTTAGTCTTTGTTATAACTCATGTGTTAGTCTTTGTTATAATTCATGTGTTAGTCTTTGTTATAACTCATGTGTTAGTCTTTGTTATAACTCATGTGTTAGTCTTTGTTATAACTCATGTGTTAATCTTTGTTATAACTCATGTGTTAGTCTTTGTTATAACTCATGTGTTAATCTTTGTTATAACTCATGTGTTAGTCTTTGTTATAACTCATGTGTTAGTCTTTGTTATAACTCATGTGTTAATCTTTGTTATAACTCATGTGTTATTCTTTGCTTGACACATGGCCAGACCTTCCTACTGAATTAATTAATTAAATTTAATGAATAAATGAATGTATGTAAATACCCAGAATCCTCTCTGTGTTGTTGTGGATGACTGTGGTGGGAAATGTCCAGGACCTGTAATTGGTGTGTGTGCAGACATGCAGGTGTGTCTGTTTCCCAGTTGAAACACAACTGAGCTTTCCTGACTTCAAATGATCTGCATGTAGTTATTTGATGTAGCCTACCGTAAAGATGTGGATGGCATTGATAGAAAGTCTGGCTAGTTAGCAACAAAACATCAGTGAAGTCAGGGTTATGCAATCCAGTTTGGACATGTAGATAGAGGCTGCAGTTTGAAAAGATGATCATTACTGTAGACACATACTTTAGCATTACTACAAAGAGAAACATATACACACACACATACGCAGACTCACTCACACACACACACAGACACATTCACACACAGACACACACAGACACATTCACACACACACAGACACACAAACACACACACACACACCCACAGAGACACCACACACACACACACACACACACACACACACACACACACACACACACACACACACACACACACACACACACACACACACACACACACACACACACATATGCAGACTCACACACACACACACAGACACACAGACACACACAGACACATTCACACACAGACACACACACACACACACAGAGACACCACACACACCCACAGAGACACCACACACACACACACACACACACACACACACACACACACACACACACACACACACACACACACACACACACACACACACACACACACACACACACACACACACACACACACACACACACACACACACACACACAGTCAGACAGACAGACAGACAGAGACACAGACACAGACACACACACACACACATACACACACGGACACACATACACACAGACACAAACACACACACACACACCACACACACACACATGCATCCTTGTGGATTTCCTGCTTGACTTTCGAATCACCATCCCATCCTGCTCTCCCATAGACTCCCAAAGAAAAAATACCCTTTAAAGATCAAATGTTGCATGCCCTGCCATGCTCCCTCTGGCATGGTTCGGTTGTGTCTGACAGATTAGGACTTCATTAAAAGTGATCTTTTGTCCATTCAATGGCATTCACTGATGCCAGTGTGGCATGATCGCAGGGAGCGACTGGTGAGCCACGGGAGCAGAGCTTGACACATAATGGAGGGCTTTGTGGCATCCTGTGAGACAGATGAAAGGGTGTGATGATGTCAGAGGGACATTGGCTACTGTGCAGCTACACGCAACGACTCTCACACCCACTCACACACACTCAGACACACACACCCAGACACACACACTCTGCCTCTCAGGGTGGGGAGGATGATGATGATAAGGATTAACAAGAGAAAGAGTAGAATACTAATGATGATGATGAGAATGAGAATGATGGTGCTGGTGCTATCACTTTGACAAGGATTAAGAAGAGTAGATGTTGTTGATGATGATGATGATGACCAGGAAAATAGAATAATGACCATGCTTACAATAATAGTAAGCTTACAGTAGTGATACAAATGTTTTTGATGATGAAGATACCATAGACTACCACTGTTGCCTCTACTATTTCTCCTGATGCTGCTGACCCCTCCAGTGCTCCGGTCCTCTGTGATCTGACCCTGACTAGCGTCAGGTCTGGAGATAAGACCCTGAGTCACAGACAAGAGGAGAACAGAGATAACACTACAAACCGGTTATTCCTCTCTCTCTCTCTCTCTCTCTCTCTCTCTCTCTCTCTCTCTCTCTCTCTCTCTCTCTCTCTCTCTCTCTCTCTCTCTCTCTCTCTCTCTCTCTCTCTCTCTCTCTCTCTCGGAAGGGATAACATCTACCCTTTCAGCAGAGGCCAGCTCACACGCTTTCATACTTTCTCTCCTTTATCCCCTCCCTCTCTCTCTCTCTCTTTCTCAAGGGAGAGAGATAGATTACCATCTATATATAGACAATATCACCTTTGTCTGTAACATATCAGGAAAGGGGAGGTCCTTTTCTGATGAATATTTGGACAGCAGTGAGTTAAGGATGTCTAATTTTAATGTGTTGGATGGATGAGAAGGTGTGCTGTATTAACAAGGCTGATTGGTCTATAGAATTGTGTTTCATGTAGTAATTGTACAGGTCATATAGCTAATCATTTTCAGAGGACAAGCTAAGATTGTTAGCATGGCTAGCAGGGTTTTGCAGCAAAAATAGGCAGTTATGCAAGCTTATGTAGCTAATGGCTAATGCACCAGATTTGACATTTGGGATGTTATTTAGTCCATATGTATGATCATCTGCCATCGATATCAGGTCATTTAAGTAAATAGTCATATTTTTTCTTACAGGGCCAGGATTTGTTCCTGGTCAGGTCAAATGCCAGGAAATACTCCTGGCCATAATCATGTGAAACAAACATAACAGTGGCACAGAGATGCTTCTATTAGCTAGCTAGCTTGCTTCCCACAGTTTTCATCTGGGAGCTATTTTCATATGTAGTTCTATTGGGATCAGTATGTGAGTCAGAAAGAACCAGAGACTTTGACACTGCAGGCTCGTCATGTGCTTCTGTCTGAACTAGCATCTACTCTGCAGAGGAAGGCAGCCACCTGGCTGTCAAAGTGCTAGATCAGACAGCTTGTCAAGTACAATGAGGAAGGGGGAGGGAGGGAATGAGGGGGTTAGAGAATGCAAAACCAAAGAAACCCACAACAAAGGCACAGACATGGAGAATTCTATGTTTGGGAAAGATTGACATGAAATATCTGGAATAAAGGGATATAAAGGAATACAGAAAGAAAAAGGAGAGAAAGAGAGGAAGGTTTGGAGACAAACACACAACAGGACTAAAAGACAACTAGAAAGAGAGAAAAAGAGAACTAGAAAGAGAGAAAGAGAAAAAGAGAGAGAACTAGAAAAAGAAAAAGCGAGAGAACTAGAAAGAGAGAAAGAGGTGAGAACTAGAAAGAGAGAAAGAGGGAGAACTAGTAAGAGAGAAAGAGAGAGAACTAGAAAGAGAGAAAGAGGGAGAACTAGTAAGAGAGAAAGAGAGAGAACTAGAAAGAGAGAAAGAGAGAGGACTAGAAAGAGAGAAAGAGGTGAGAACTAGAAAGAGAGAAAGAGGGAGAACTAGTAAGAGAGAAAGAGAGAGAACTAGAAAGAGAGAAAGAGAGAGAACTAGAAAGAGAGAAAGAGGGAGAACTAGAAAGAGAGAGAACTAGTAAGAGAGAAAGAGAGAGAACTAGAAAGAAAGAAAGATTGATAGAAAGAGGGAGAACTAGTAAGAGAGAAAGAGGGAGAACTAGAAAGAGAGAAAGAGAGAGAACTAGAAAGAAAGAACTAGTAAGAGAGAAAGAAAGAGAGAACTAGTAAGAGAGAAAGAGATAACTAGAAAGAAAGAGAGAGAACTAAGAGAGAAAGAGAGAACGAGTAAGAGAGAAAGAGAGAGAACGAGTAAGAGAGAAATAGAGAGAACTAGAAAGAAAGGAGAGAGAACTAGTAAGAGAGAAAGAGAGAACTAATAAGAGAGAACTAGAAAGAAAGAAAGAAAGAGAGAGAACTAGAAAGAAAGAAAGAAAGAAAGAAAGAGAGAACTAGTAAGAGAGAAATAGAGAGAACTAGAAAGAAAGAAGGAAAGAAAGAAAGAAAGAAAGAGAGAACTAGTAAGAGAGAAAGAGAGAGAACTAGAAAGAAAGAAAGAAGGAAAGAGAGAACTAGTAAGAGAGAAAGAGAGAACTAATAAGAGAGAAAGAGGGCACTAGAAAGCGAAAGAGAGAACTAATAAGAGAGAAAGGGAGAACTAGAAAGAGAGAAAGAAGGAACTAGAAAGAGAGAAAGAGAGAACTAATAAGAGAGAAAGAGAGAGAACTAGAAAGAAAGAAAGAAAGAAAGAGAGAACTAATAAGAGAGAAAGAGAGAGAATTAGAAAGAAAGAAAGAAAGAGAGAGAACTAGTAATAGAGAAAGAGAGAACTAGAAAGAGAGAAATAGAGAACTAGAAAGAGAGAGAACTAGAAAGAAAGAATGAAAGAACTAGAATGAGAGAAAGAGAGAACTAGTAAGAGAGAAAGAGAGAAAACTAGTAGGAGAGAAAGATAGAGAACTAGTAAGAGAAAAAGAGAGAGAACTAGAAAGAAAGAAAGAAAGAGAGAACTAGTAAGAGAGAAAGAGAGGACTAGTAAGAGAAAAAGAGAGAGAACTAGAAAGAAAGAAAGAGAGAGAACTAGAAAGAAAGAAAGAAAGAAAGAAAGAAAGAGAGAACTAGTAAGAGAGAAAGAGAGAGAACTAGAAAGAAAGAAAGAAAGAGAGACAACTAGAAAGAAAGAAAGAAAGAAAGAGAGAATTAGAAAGAAAGAAAGAGAGAGAACTAGAAAGAGAGAAAGAGAGAGAACTAGAAAGAGAGAAAGAGAGAGAACTAGAAAGAGAGAAAGAGAGAGAACTAGAAAGAGAAAAAGAGAGAACTAGTAAGAGAGAAAGAGAGAGAACTAGAAAGAGAGAGAACTAGAAAGATAGAAAGAGAGAGAACTAGAAAGAAAGAAAGAGAGAGAACTAGAAAGAGAGAACTAGTAAGAGAGAAAGAGAGAGAACTAGAAAGAAAGAAAGAGATAACTAGAAAGAGAACTAGAAAGAAAGAAAGAGAGAACTAGAAAGAGAGAAAGAGAGAGAACTAGAAAGAGAAAAAGAGAGAACTAGTAAGAGAGAAAGAGAGAGAACTAGAAAGAGAGAAAGAGAGAGAACTAGAAAGATAGAAAGAAAGAGATAACTAGAAAGATAGAAAGAAAGAGAGAAGTAGAAAGAGAGAAAGAGAGAGAACTAGAAAGAGAGAAAGAGAGAACTAGAAAGAGAGAAAGAGAGAGAACTAGAGAGATAGAAAGAGAGAGAACTAGAAAGAAAGAAATAGAGAGAACTAGAAAGAAAGAAAGAAAGAAAGAAAGAGAACTAGTAAAAGAGAAAGAGAGAGAACTAGAAAGAAAGAAAGAAAGAAAGAGAGAACTAGAAAGATAGAAAGAAAGAGAGAAGTAGAAAGAGAGAAAGAGAGAGAACTAGAAAGAGAGAAAGAGAGAACTAGAAAGAGAGAGAACTAGAAAGATAGAAAGAAAGAGATAACTAGAAAGAAAGAAAGAAAGAAAGAAAGAGAGAACTAGAAAGAGAGAAAGAGAGAGAACTAGAAAGAGAGAAAGAGAGAACTAGAAAGAGAGAACTAGTAAGAGAGAAAGAGAGAGAACTAGAAAGAAAGAAAGAAAGAAAGAGAACTAGAAAGAGAGAACTAGTAAGAGAGAAAGAGAGAGAACAAGTAAGAGAGAGAGAGAACTAGAAAGAGAGAAAGAGTGAATTAAAAAGAAAGAAAGAAAGAAAGAAAGAAAGAAAGAAAGAGAGAACCAGTAAGAGAGAAAGAGAGAACAAGTAAGAGAGAAAGAGAGAGAACTAGAAAGAAAGAGAGAACTAGTCAGAGAGAAAGAGAGAGAACTTGAAAGAAAGAAAGAGAGAGAACTAGTAAGAGAGAAAGAGAGAGAACTAGTAAGAGAGAAAGAGAGAGAACTAGAAAGAAAGAAAGTGAGAGAACTAGAAAGAGAGAAAGAGAGAGAACTAGTAAGAGAGAAAGAGGAAACTAGAAAGAAAGAAAGCGAGAACTAGAAAGAAAGAAAGTGAGAACTAGAAAGAGAGTGATGAAGGGAATGAAAGGAATTGTGAACCAGGGAGAAAGAGGGAGAGGAACGAGACAGCGAGAGAGAGAGGGAAGAAAGAGAGAGGGAAAGAACTGTGTTGAGTTCCATATTCAGAACGACAGCAGATTTGACAGCAGCCTTTTTCCCCTCCTCTTTTTTCCTCCTCCTTTTCCCAAAGAGAGCTCTATGAAAAGCTTCCTTTCAGAATGGGGCTGAAAAGGCTTATTAGCAAGAGACCTGGCCAAAGAAAGAGACAAACATTCTTCTGCACACAATGTGCTTTTACCTGTCAGGTCGTCTCAATGAAGTAGGATTCGCGTGGGCAGAGAATCCAACTCCACAGACTTTTTCAGAGTCTGTTTTTCTATGGTTTGTTTTGAACACGTCTTTCTGAAGCTTCAGCCTGCTTCTCCCAGTCTCCAAGTTGATGCAGAGGTGTTTTGGTCCATGGCCCTCGTGAATGTGTGTGTGTGTGCGTGTGTTTGTGTGTGTGTGTGAACGGATGTGTGTGTTCTCCTGAATATGAACTAAATGTGTCTTCCCGAGGTTTGGTCCTTTGGCCCTGTGGTTCTGTGGATGACGTGGCCCATGTGGACATTATGCAGAATGATTAGTTGCGGTTACAGCTGATAAATGTGTGAAGATTGTTAGGATTTCACTGAGCAGGACATAAATTGTCAAAACGTACATACACTGCAACTGTCCCTGCCAGCGGGATGGTAACTAAATTGCCATTCCTGTGTGTGTGTGTGTGTGTGTGTGTGTGTGTGTGTGCGTGTGGTTGTGTGTGTTTGTATGTGTGTGCATGTGATTGTGTGTGTGTCTGAGTCTAAGGCGTGTGTGTGTGTGTATAATTCTGAAGGCGTGTGTGTGTGTGTGTGTGTGTTTGTGTATAATTCTGAAGGTGTGTGTGTGTGTGTGTGTGTGTGTGTGTGTGTGTGTGTGTGTGTGTGTGTGTGTGTGTGTGTGTGTGTGTGTGTGTGTGTGTGTGTGTGTGTGTGTGTTTATAATTATGTGTGTATTTGTGTGTTTATAATTCTGTGTTTGTGTTTATAATTCTGTGTGTGTGTGTATAATTCTGTGTGTGTATGTGTGTATAATTCTGTGTGTGTGTATGTGTGTATAATTCTGTAGGTGTATAAGGGCTATGTGCTTGCTGAGTAGTTATTGTGTGTTCTATCCAGCACTGTATTGTGGTGCTTGGAGGCATCAGGCCTTGACAAATGGTTGAGTAGTCAGGGCTCGGGGGGATTTTCCCTGTGGAATGTGTGCAGGTCTTTTCTTCCAGGCAGGGCACACTGGTCTGGCTCTGACAGGTCAAAAGAAAGATGAACCACCCCAGTTTGACCTGGTGCTGCTGGGCTGGCCTGCTGCTGCTTCCAGGGAGGGGGTTGGAGCTTAGTTTCACTCAAATAGAAGTACAACACAAAAAAAAACATTTTGGAGGAGGACCTATGGTCACTGAAGAGATTTCCAAGGAATTGACATGGTTTCCAAGCAAACAACTGCACTGTATGTTCAGACTTGAGCTATGTCGGCCCAAACCTAAGTTAGATTAACTATTAAAACAAATGAAAGTGACAGTAACGTAACACTAAGTGGACAAAACATTAAGAACACCTGCTCTTTCCATGACATCATCGAATGACCAGGTGAATCCAGGTGAAAGCTATGATCCCTTATTGATGTCACTTATTAAATCAACTTCAGTCAGGGAAGGAAACAATTGAAATAATGATTTTTAAGCCTTGAGACAATTGAGACATAAATTGTGTATGTGTGCCATTCAGAAGGTGAATGGCCAAGACAAAATACTAAAGTGCCTTTGCATATGGTATGGTAGTAGGTACCAGGCGCACCGGTTTGTATTAAGAACTGCAAAGGTTTCTTGTGTGTATCAAGAATGGTCCACCACCCAAAGGACATCCAGCCAACTTGACACAACTGTGGGAAGCATTGGAGTCAACATGGGCCAGCATCCCTGTGGAACGCTTTCAACACCTTGTAGAGTCCATGGACCAACAAATTGAGGCTGTTCTAGTAAAAAAAAGACAGAGGAAGATAAGTCTTTCCAATGACGACATCTGTGCGCATCGTGTGATTTAACCAATTATGAGTAGGCATTGCCTACTAATTGAGTAATTGTCTACTAATTGGTTACAATGTCCATTGGAAACACTTCTCTTCCGCTATAATTTTTACTACAAAACTTAGAAACGCACCATTTTCACATATGTGACCGACCTCCTTGATTATGTCTTATGTAACATTATTTAAACATTTTTTTTTTTACATTAGATAAAGTAGAGACTCAGAGCTACAAAATGGTATGTCATACACTGCACTTGAGGAGCAATGGAAAAGTAATTTTGCTTTGAAACTGGATCAATTTCTAACCTCACTTTTGAGAAAATGGCCCTTGAATATTTTTGGGTATAACTACTGGAGAGCCTTTCCCCTTCAGCATCGTTCACACCCTCTTAAGCCTTAACCCCACTCATCTGTTTCACATGTGAGGCCATGTGCTAAACAAAGTGTGCTAAACAACCAAAGATTTAAAGGCTAAAGGCTGGTTTATTCTACACTGGTTCTACCTTTAAAAGTTGTGTCGTACTGCACACATTCTATGTCACGTTATTTAAGTGTCAGCCATTGTTGTCATTAATGGTAGTTTGTGCTAGTTTGCCCACCAGAGGGCATCTTTGAGAAGCTAAGTTATTGAAATGAAAATGGAGCTGTAGGCCTAAGAGTCAAAGGGAGCCTTGAATAGAACAGAATATATGGGATTGATTTTTATAAATGTAGCTTTGTTAATTTGATGAACACTATGGTTTTACTATTCCAAGAAAAATGAAAATGCATTTCTTACTCTAGCTGTTTTAGCCTAACCTACTTATTGGCATAAAGGCCTACTTCAATATACAGTACGTCAATCAATCATTCATTCATTTCTGCATGTCATCACACAGCATACAAGTCATCAATAACTTTAAATATAGTCAAGCATTTTAGTTATACAATGAAATAACAAAGGGAGCCTTGATTCATTTTACAATCACGGCTAAAGCGATATAATTCATGAATGCATTTCACCGTTTTTAATATTGGCTGTACTAGACACTTTAAAACCGTTTTTGGTTAGAACAGACTATATGAGATAGGTTTTTAGAAATGTAGCTTAATTCGTTTGATTAATATTACGGTGTTTCTATTCCAATAAAAACGAAAGTGCGAGTGAAGAGCAAAATAATCCTTACGTTTCCACATGAAAATCAGATTGATTTATTCAGACCAATCCCCATGCTCTGTCATTCAGTGATATTTATTCCCATAGTAATTCGTTATGGATCCATCCAGATGTGGTTAGAAAACAGTGCATGTGGTGGGGTATGCAAAGAGATGGGTGAAGTGACATGCCTCGCAAACATCCATTAACACATTTAAACCCCCTAAACCCAGCAAGAGTCTATTGTCCTGCTAATAGCCTACCAAGGGTGGGTGGCATCTAGCCTATCAAGAACACATTGTTTGCAGAATTCAGAAACACTTGTGAAAAACAAGTGTTTGAAAACATGTTTTCAAAATGCCTCAAGCTGTATGTAACTACTGTAAATAAAAACCCAGCATCTAAAGTGGTACATATATATTATTGCATTTGATAAAGAAAAACTGTTTTAAAATGTCTATATCTATTAAGCTACTGTATAGTCTGAAGTAAACATAGCCTACAGTACATAGTAAACATGGTTGTCACGTTCCTGACCTATTTCTGTTAGTTTGTTATGTGTGTTAGTTGGTCAGGACGTGAGGTTGGGTGGGCATTCTATGTTTTCTGTTTCTATGTTGGTTTATGGGTTGCCTGGTATGGCTCTTAATTAGAGGCAGGTGTTTGGCGTTCCTCTAATTAAGAGTCATATTTAGGTAGGCGTTGTCGCAGTGTTCGTTGTGGGTGATTGTCTTCCGTGTCTGTGTCTGTACACCACGCGGGACTGTTTACGGTTTGTTCGTTTTGTGTAGCCTATGTTTCCTATTCGTGCGTTCTTCTTGTTTTATGTAAGTTCGTCGTCTAGGTCTGTCTACACCGTTTTGTTGTTTTGTTAGTTTAGTCAAGTTCGTGTTTTCGTTAATAAAATATGTCATTTCACTACGCTGCGCCTTGGTTCCCTCAATACTCCTCCTCTTCAGATGAAGAGGAGGAGGACTGCCGTTACAGAATCACCCACCAAATCTCCAGAACCAAACAGCGGAGTAAACAGAGTAAGGGACAGAAAAAGAAGGAGGAATGGACTTGGGACGATGTATTGGACGGAAAAGGTTGCTACACAAGGGAGGAGATCCTGGCTGGTAGGGATCGCCTCCCATGGGAACAGCTGAAGGTGCTGAGGAGAGCAGAGGCAACCGGAGAAGGGAACCGGAGTTATGAGGGGACTCGTCTTGCACGGAAGCCCAAAAAGCCCGTGAGTAACACCCAAAAATTTCTTGGGGGGGGGATAAGAGGTAGTGGGCCAAGGGAAGGTAGGAGACCTGCGCCCACTTCCCAGGCTTACCGTGGAGAGCGGGAGTACGGGCAGGCGCCGTGTTACGCAGTAGAGCGCACGGTGTCTCCTGTATGAGTGCATAGCCCAGTGCGGGTTATTCCACCTCCCCGCACTGGTAGGGCTAGATTGGGCATTGAGCCAGGTGTCATGAGGCCGGCTCAACGCGTCTGGTCTCCAGTGCGTCTCCTCGGGCCGGCTTACATGGCACCAGCCTTACGCATGGTGTCCCCGGTTCGCCTACATAGCCCGGTGCGGGTTATTCCACCTCCCCGCACTGGTCGGGCGACCGGGAGCATTCAACCAGGTAAGGTTGGGCAGGCTCAATGCTCAAGAGAGCCAGTACGCCTGCACGGTCCGGTATTTCCGGCGCTACCTCCCCGCCCCAGCCTAGTACCTACAGTGCCTACACTACGCACTAGGCTACCAGTGCGTTTCCAGAGCCCTGTTCCTTCTCCATGCACTCTCCCTGTAGTGCGTGTATCCAGTTCGGTGCCTCCAGTTCCGGCACCACGCACTAAGCCACCTGTGCGTCTCCAGAGCCCTGTACACACTGTTTCTTCTCCCCCTACTAATCCTGATGTGCTTGCCCTCAGCCCGGTGCCACCAGTGCCGGTACCACGCACCAGGTATAGAGTAGGCTTTGAGAGTCCAGTGTGCCCTGTCCCTGCTCCCCGCACTAGTATGAAGGTGCGTGTCCTTAGCCCGGTGCCTCCAGTTCCGGCACCACGCACCAGGTCTACAGTGCGCCTTATCCGGCCAGAGCCATCCGTCTCCCCAGCGCCATCTGAGCCATCCGTCTCCCCAGCGTCGTCTGAGCCATCCGTCTGCCATGAGCCTGCAAAGCCGCCCGTCTGCCATGAGCCTGCAAAGCCGCCCGTCTGCCATGAGCCTACAGAGCCGTCCGCCAGACAGGAGCCGCTAGAGCCGCCCGCCAGACAGGAGCCGCTAGAGCCGTCCGTCAGACAGGATCTGCCAGAGCCGCCAACCAGACAGGATCTACCAGAGCCGCCAACCAGACAGGATCTGCCAGAGCCGCCAACCAGACAGGATCTGCCAGAGCCGCCAGCCAGACAGGATCTGCCAGAGCCGCCAGCGAGCCATGAGCAGCCAGAGCCGTCAGAGAGCCATGAGCGTCCAGAGCCGTCAGCCTGCCATGAGCGTCGAGAGCCGTCAGCCTGCCATGAGCGTCGAGAGCCGTCAGCCTGCCATGAGCGTCGAGAGCCGTCAGCCTGCCATGAGCGTCGAGAGCCGTCAGCCTGCCATGAGCGTCGAGAGCCGTCAGCCTGCCATGAGCGTCGAGAGCCGTCAGCCAGCCATGAGCGTCGAGAGCCGTCAGCCAGCCATGAGCGTCGAGAGCCGTCAGTGAGCCATGAGCGTCCAGAGCCTTCAGCCAGCCATGAGCGTCGAGAGCCGTCAGCCAGCCATGAGCGTCGAGAGCCGTCAGCCTGCCATGAGCGTCCAGATTCGTCAGTCAGCCATGAGCTGCCCTTCAGCCAGAAACGGCTATATACCCAGAACTGCCCCTCAGTCCAGAGCTGTCTCTCTGTCCGGAGCTGCCTTTCAGTCCGGAGTTGCCCCTCTATCCTGATCTCCCTCTCTATCCTGAGCTACCTCTATATTCTGATCTATCCCTCTGTCTTGTGCTATCCCTCTGTCTTGATCTATCTCTCTGTCCCGGTGCTGTCCCTGTCATTGATGTTACTAAGAGGATTTTGTGGGGGTAAAATGAGGGTGGACATTCTTAGGGGGAGATGGAGGCTAGGATGGATTATGGTGGGGTGGGGACCTCGCCCGGAGCCTGAGCCACCACCGTGGTCAGATGCCCACCCAGACCCTCCCCTAGACTTTGTGCTGGTGCGCCCGGAGTTCGCACCTTATGGGGGGGGTTATGTCACGTTCCTGACCTATTTCTGTTAGTTTGTTATGTGTGTTAGTTGGTCAGGACGTGAGGTTGGGTGGGCATTCTATGTTTTCTGTTTCTATGTTGGTTTATGGGTTGCCTGGTATGGCTCTTAATTAGAGGCAGGTGTTTGGCTTTCCTCTAATTAAGAGTCATATTTAGGTAGGCGTTGTCACAGTGTTCGTTGTGGGTGATTGTCTTCCGTGTCTGTGTCTGTACACCACGCGGGACTGTTTACGGTTTGTTCGTTTTGTGTAGCCTATGTTTCCTATTCGTGCGTTCTTCTTGTTTTATGTAAGTTCGTCGTCTAGGTCTGTCTACACCGTTTATTGTTTTGTTAGTTTAGTCAAGTTCGTGTTTTGTTAAATAAATTATGTGTTCAAACTCCACTGCGCCTTGGTTCGATCACTACTCCTCCTTTTCGGTAGAAGAGGAGGAGGACCGCCGTTACAATGGTAACGTGCCTAATTCCTTACAGAAGGGAAAGCAGACCATGTCCAGAATTTCTCAGTGACCAAATGCTTATTCGGGTCGCATCAGTCACTAGTGTAGACCTACAGTATATCCATTTTTATTTATTTCATCTCTACATGTAGGTTTCCTGATATTTATTGAACTTGTTTGGCATCAACTGAAAACATTCATCCGTAACTCTGCCAAGCCTACAAGCAAAGATGAACTAGTGAAGGCCATCAAGACGTTTAGGCTTGAGAAACTGGCCGTGGAGATTGGGGGAAGTGAAACTAAAATGTAGATGAGATGTACAGTAGTTTGAAATATACATCTGCATTTTGAAAGAGTGTTTTTTATAATTATTTTATTAACAAAAGCATTAAGATGTTGATGAACAAATACTGTACAGTATATGCTTTATCTGACATTTTGCAGTTAGAAATGTCAAACTTTAGAGTACGCGAGTTGGGGGGATTTTTTCACACCTAGCCGAGCTATTAGACTACCCTTTTGTAAATGAATGGAGGTATGAAGAGTCTATTGTTCTGCTACTAGCCCATCATGGAAACGTTGTTTGCAGAATTCACAGCCTGCTACGCCTGTGAAAAACAAAATGCCCCCAGCTGTCCAACACTACTGTAAATAGAAACACAGCATCTACAGTGCTACAAATATATTATTGAATTCGATTAAAAAATGTAAATGCACATCATTTTCAATTTTATACTAACAAGTGGTTGCCATGGTGAGTAATCCAATAATACTTGGTATGACACGGCTCTCGGAACCCATTAAGGGGGGGCTTCTAAATGAAAATACTAGCAGATCAATAACATGTCCCTGTAGGTCTAATTACATTTAGAGGATTGGAGAATTCTAAATGTATACCTAAGGGGCTTTTATACAATTATAATGCAGGGTTAATAGAGTGATGGGTGTGCTGGAGGTGGGGGTGTGAGCAGGTGGTTCTGGGCAGGTGTGATGCAGTTGTCGTTTGTATGTGTAGGTGCCAAGGCCATTTGACTGCCCCACTAACTTTAGCAGACATCACTTGCTGCTTATATTCAGTCAACACTGAAGAAAATTATATTCAGTCAACATCTTAAGAAAATCATTGAATATAATTGAACATTTTCGTTTCTCTTAGAATAAAAAACTTAGTTCAACAACAGTTTAAGTAAGTAATATGCTTCAGTCCAGTTACAGCTTCTTCTGACCAAGTAGAAACAAAAAAAGAATGTGCGTGCAGGACAGAGGAATAGCAATTCTTACACTATTGTTCAATCACCTTCTTCATCCTCATCATTCAGTTCCATGAAATTCAATTTTGAAGTCGTGCACAATTATCAGTTTCTATTTGGTTTATATCGCCCATTCATTGACAGCATCCATTCAGGTAGAGACACATTGGCACCTTGGGACCCAAAAGCATAATCAGTGCTCTAACTCCCCCTTGCACTGGTCTGGAGCAATGAAGCAGTGACGCAGGGTACCGTACTAAACCACAAATTACCTTTAAATCCCGAAGCATAATCTCAAAACGTTTAATTGAGCAACCACTGTATGTCTATTGACATGTCTATATATAGTTGTCACAGTGACATCATGAACATTCTATTGTCGTTCGACATCAAACTTGTCGTTGTTGTTATGAAAAAGTATAAACACAAAAACGACAAGGCCACATGACATCAGCAGCCTGGTGGTCCAAAATAGCATAGCTGGTGTATTTTAACACCAATAAACCCATCCGTTTAAAAATGAACTAAGTATATGTCAATCTAGCAAACCAGGCAACTAAAAGCAACTTTCTAAACAATGTTTTGGTTTGTTTCCAGCTTGTTAGCTACCTAGCGAACGTTAAGTTAGCTGGCTAGCCAGTTCAAATAATGACCATATCATATTGCTGACAGCGTCTTAAAACTTCTTGTCAATAGGGGGTGCTGTTTGCACTTTGTAATTATGACGTTCCCAAATTAAACTGCCTCGTACTCAACTCTTACTTGTACAATATGCATATTATTATTACTATTGGATAGAAAACACTCTCTAGTTTCTAAAACCGTTTGAATTATATCTGTGAGTGAAACAGAACTGGACTTAGAGCAATTTTCCTATGTGTATGTGAGAATGCCAAATTTTCCAAGCTGCTCTGAGACCTGTGTATAACTCTGCCTGTCTTCTATTGGTTGAGGTGCACTGCATACGCCTTCCCCTGGTTGTTAGCGAATAGGGAGAATTGAAATGGAGTCTCTACATAGATCTCAAAGGTTATAAATCACTTGGCAAAGACATGTCTGGTCTTTTCCCTCTTCGCTCTGACGCACTGAGGACGTTGGCACATTGTACTAGAACCATCGGTTATAGATCTTAGACATTTCTGGATGTGTTTTTATTCGATATAGGCTTTAAAGACATCATAATCTTGTTATTTTGAACCGAATTATATCAGTTTATGTCAGTATATTGCGATTTTCGGGTATTTATTTTCGTGGCGTTGTAGGAAGTTGGGTATCTCTGGCTCAAATGCTAATGTTTACTGCTAATTGCAACGTTGAAGAGGACGTTCTCCAACCTAGCAACGATTCTTTTGGACAAAGGACACCTTTCCCAAGATTCTGATGAGAGTTCATCAAAAAGTAAGAACTATTTATGCTGATAATTCGTTGTTCTGTTGACAAGTGTCAAATAATAATTCCGCCATGAATTTCGGTGCGTCTCGCTTTAGCGCACGCTGTATGCTTGAAGTAACGTTAATTTAAAAAATGTAACCCAGCGATTGCATTAAGAACTAATTTGTCTTTCAATTGCTGTCCAACCTGTATTTTTTTAGTCAAGTTTATGAATAGTTTTCGATTAGAATAGGTGCCTCTCCAAGATGGCGCCGGACAGATTGCTTGAGGTTTTGGACACTAATCACATTGTATAAGCACGATTTGTGCCGCTAAATATGCACATTTTCGAACAACTCTATATGCATTGTGTAATATGATGTTATAGGACTGTCATCTGAAGAATTCTGAGAAGGTTAGTGAAAAAATTAATATATTTTGGTGGTTTATACGTTATCGCTATTTTTGCCTTGAATCAATGCTGTTGTGATGTTTGCTATTGTGGTAAGCTAATATAACGCTATATTGTGCTGGATTCACAAGATCTGTGTCTTTCATCTGCTGTACGCTGTGTATTATTAAGAAATGTTTTATGATGAGTAATTAGCTAATACACGATGGTCTCTGTAGTTATTCTAGTCGCTTTAGTGAGATTTGTGATAGTGGCTGCAATGGTAAACTATGATTTATACCTGAAATATGCACATTTTTCTATCAAAACATATGCTATACAATAAATATGTTATCAGACTGTCATCTGATGAAGTTGTTTCTTGGTTAGTGGCTATTTATATCTTTATTTGGTCGAATTTGTGATAGCTACTGATGGAGTAAAAAAATGGTGGAGTAAAGAAGTGGTGTCTTTTGCTAGCGTGGTTAGCTAATAGATTTACATATTGTGTCTTCCCTGTAAAACATTTTAAAAATCAGAAATGATGGCTGGATTCACAAGATGTGTATCTTTCATCTGGTGTCTTGGACTTGTGATTTAATGATATTTAGATGCTAGTATTTACTTGTGACGCTATGCTAGGCTATGCTAGTCAGCTTTTTTACTGATGGGGGTGCTCCCGGATCCGGGTTTGTGAGGAAGTAGAGGTTAACTTTAGCTAATTTGTATTCATTATTACAGGAAAATACCTCACAACAAGATCATTAATTACAAGTTAATGGCAATCTAATTACAGAAAATAGTGTACGGTTGTGAGTGTGATGAAATAAAAGCAGGGCATTCTACTGGAACATTTTTGAACTTGTACACTGTCTCGTTGGCCTAACGTTATGTCCTAATCTGACTTTAGTGCAGGTCATGTTCTTCTTCACATTACCGTTTCTGGTAAACCCACATTATATCAAATAAAATCAACGTTTATTTGTCACATGCACAGGATACAGAAGGTGTAAACGGTACAGTGAAATGGTTACGTGCACAGTGGAATCTTTTGTTTAAACATGTAAATAGAAACAATGAACCATAATCACAACTCATAACATTACTAGCCTGCATGAATCTACAGGTAGCTAAAGCTAACCAACTATGTTCAATGTTAGCTAGCTAGTTAACATCAGGCTATAATTAGCAATGCAAATGGCTCTGAGATACAAATAATATTACTACACAGATCATACATCATACATTAGCTAGCGAGCCAGCCACCAGCCAGCTATTGTTAGCTAGCTAGCTATCAGTACGCTTTAACTTGCAATGAAAACGAATTTCTGACAAAATTAGAAATGTATAATATCTGAAAATGTAGCTAGCTAGACTCTCTTACCCGTATAAATGGATGAACGCTTCTCCCTCTCTGTCAGAGATGCCATGGTTGCCCTTAGTTTGCAGATGTAATCTGAAGAGAGGTATTTTATATAACAGCCTTCTGTGGGTTCTCTTTTCGACTGCCTCTGCATATTTTCAATAAAACACCAGAATTTTCTCCATCTCCTTAGCTATCATACTCTGCTTCCACTGGGCATTCCATTGATTTCAAATCTTGGTCCTCCAGAAAGTGGAGAGCCTTAGCAACACTTTTGCAGTTCTTTGTGATATCATTCAACACCTGCACAGGATCGGTACATCCGAACATCACACCTGATGGACAGGTACAGGATGGCAATAATAACTGCACGAGTTACATCAGGAACGCACATCAGTGCTCAGACTGTCCGCAATAGGCTGAGAGAGGCTGGACTGAGGGCTTGTAGGCCTGTTGTAAGGCAGGTCCTCACCAGACATCACCGGCAACAACGTTGCCTATGGGCACAAACCCACTGTTGCTGGACCAGACAGGACTGGCAAAAAGTGCTCTTCACTGACGAGTCATGGCTTTGTTTCACCAGGGGGGATGGTCGAATTTGCGTTCATCATCGAAGGAATGAGCGTTACACCGAGGCCTGTGCTCTGGAGCGGGATCGATTTGGAGGTGGAGGGTCCGTCATGTTCTGGGGCGGTGTGTCACAGCATCATCGGACTCAGCTTGCTATCACTGCAGGCAATCTCAACGCTGTGCATTACAGGGAAGACATCCTTCTCCCTCATGTGGTACCCTTCCTGCAGGTTCATCCTGACATGACCCTCCAGCATGACAATGCCTCCAGCCATACTGCTCGTTCTGTGCGAGATTTCCTGCCAGACAGGAATGTCAGTGTTCTGCCATGGCCAGCGAAGAGCCCAGATCTCAATCCCATTGAGCACGTCTGGGACCTGTTGGATCGGAGGGTGAGGGCTAGGGCCATTCCCCCAGAAATCTCTGAGAACTTGCAGGTGCCTTGGTGGAAGAGTGGGGCAACATCTCGCAGCAAGAACTGGCAAATCTGGTGCAGTCCATGAGGAGGAGATGCATTGCTGTACTTAATGCAGTTGGTGGCCACATCAGATACTGACTGTTACTTTTGATTTTGACACCCCCTTTGTTCAGGGACACGTTATTCCATTTCTGTTAGTTACATGTCTGTGGAACTTGTTCAGTTTATGTCTCAGTTGTTGAATCTTGTTATGTTCATCCAAATATTTACACATGTTAAGTTTGCTGAAAATAAACGCAGTTGACAGTGAGAGGAGGTTTCTTTTTTAGGTTTAGGTAGCACATAGGAGGAAATGTTTCCCTGTTGAGATGATTTCCTTTCGAATTTCTAGCCAAAATGTTCCTATTTTTATTAATGTAATGGAGTGGGTTAAGTCTGATCTATACCAAATTAGAATACCCCTGAGTTTCTTCCCTGTGTAACACCTGGTAGTTTGGTGGATGGGACTACCGGCTCTCCTCTATACCATGTTTCTTGCAGGGTGACAAAGTCTGTATTTGGTCCATAGTGTCTAGTGTTATATGTGCGGTTTCTCTCTCTCTCTCTCTCTCTCTCTCTCTCTCTCTCTCTCTCTCTCTCTCTCTCTCTCTCTCTCTCTCTCTCTCTCTCTCTCTCTCTCTCTCTCTCTCTCTCTCTCTCTCTCTCTCACTACCCTTATCAACCCCCCCCCCCCCCCCCCCACACCACTCTCCCTGGGGCTTGGCCTTGGGTGAAGGTATAACTCCAGGCCCAGACGGCCCAGACAGTAACAGCAACATCTGGTTCTCCCTCTGGTCTGTCAGCCTGTGGTGTATCTGCCCTACAGCTCACCTTGCAGACAGCTCACCTAGCAGACAGCTCACCTAGCAGACAGCTCAACTAGCAGACAGCTCACCTAGCAGACAGCTCACCTAGCAGACAGCTCACCTAGCATACAGCTCACCTAGCAGACAGCTCACCTAGCAGACAGCTCACCTAGCATACAGCTCACCTAGCAGACAGCTCAACTAGCAGACAGCTCACCTAGCAGAAAGCTCACCTAGCAGACAGCTCACCTAGCAGACAGCTCACCTAGCAGACAGCTCACCTAGCATACAGCTCACCTAGCATACAGCTCACCTTGCAGACAGCTCACCTAGCAGACAGCTCACCTAGCAGACAGCTCACCTTGCATATAGCTCACCTAGCAGACAGCTCACCTAGCAGATTGCTCACCTAGCAGACAGCTCACCTAGCAGATTGCTCACCTAGCAGACAGCTCACCTAGCAGACAGCTCACCTAGCAGACAGCTCACCTTGCAGACAGCTCACCTAGCAGACAGCTAACCTTGCAGACAGCTCACCTTGCAGACAGCTCACCTTGCAGACAGCTCACCTTGCAGACAGCTCACCTAGCAGACAGCTCACCTTGCAGACAGCTCACCTTGCAGACAGCTCACCTTGCAGACAGCTCACCTTGCAGATAACTCACCTAGCAGACAGCTCACCTTGCAGACAGCTCACCTTGCAGACAGCTCACCTTGCAGACAGCTCACCTTGCAGACAGCTCACCTAGCAGACTGCTCACCTTGCAGATAACTCACCTAGCAGACAGCTCACCTTGCAGACTGCTCACCTTGCAGACAGCTCACCTAGCATACAGCTCACCTTGCAGACAGCTCACCTAGCAGATAACTCACCTAGCAGAGCAGAGCAGGGCTTGGTGTTCTCTCTACTGAGCCAGACAGGTCTTTCTGAGCACAAACGGGCTCAAGGAACCCACAGGCACGCATGCACACACAGAGATGTATACGCACACACACATGCATTCATTTAATTTATTTTTACTTTTATTTAGACAGGGGGGCATAAGCTGGGGGCATAACAACTAAAATTATTTTCCCAGGTCAGTGGAGACCCCGGAACCCCCAGAACCAGCCAGTCCAAAGAGCACCTGAAAATTGCTGGATCTCCAATTATTACGTGAGCTGAGGTAGTGGGGGAGTCTCTGAAGAACCGGTTTATATACAAACAAAGTAGTCAATGTTGGGCCATTCTGGTAGTCAGAGACTCACAGCCAACAGAACTATACAACATGTAATGAGTTGTATAAAAATGTCCCCAGTGATAATGCAGTGCTGAGTGATAGACTGAGTCTGAAGGTTTTAAAACAGAGCCTGCTGCTTACATGTAGATTATTTCACCATAATCAATAATCAAGCACTGGGAGAAGCTTCCTTCTACTTTCCAAAGTGAGGCTTTATTTCCATTAAAGAAACCAATCTCAATCTTATTTTGTCATATACACACACACACACACACACACACACACACACACACACACACACACACACACACACACACACACACACACACACACACACACACACACACACACACACACACACACACACACACACACACACACACACACACACACACACAGTGACAGTGCTATGATTGTACTACTCTGGGACTGGGGCTGCCTGATGGTGATGTTCACGGTCCCACCGAATTCACTCATTGGTTATTAATTGAGTGGCATTGCCACTGGGTTGTATGTGTGTCTGTCACTTGCCTGTCATGGAAGGCAGCCATGCATGTTTCTGAGGGCTACAGCAACGTAATTACAAAACCTGTTGTAATCCATCATGTTCCTGATCATTCTTCCTCATGTGTTTGAGCCAATCCAGCACATCCTCTGTGTTTCAAGATGTTGGTGGCTATTTAACAGAAACATTTGAGGATGCTGTGGAAGTCTCAGCCCCTCAAATAGTTTGGTACCCAGTGGCAGGGCTCAGGGATGTGTGTGTGTTTTCCAGTAAGCGGTGGACGTGTTTAACTATTCTTGTGGGACCAGACAAAAATTTGACCAACTGGGGATATTTTGTTAATCCCCACGAGGTCAAATGCTATTTCTAGAGGGTTTAAGGTTAAGGTTAGAATTAGTGTCAGGGTTAGAATTACGTTAAGGTTTAGGGTTAGGAGCTAAGGTTAGGTTTAGTGTTAAGGTTAGGTTTTTGGGTTAAGGTTAGGGTTAGTGTTAGGATAAGAGTATGGGTTAGGGTTAGGGTTAGGGTTATGGGTTAGGGAAAATATGATTTTGAATGGGACGGAATTGTGTGTCCCCTCAAGATTAGCTATACAAGACTGTGTGTGTTTGTGTGTTCCATTAAGTGGTGTGTGTGTGCCCTGTGAGGAGGTGGATAGGTTTAGGAAGCATAACCCAGAGGCCAGCCAGCCAGCCACCAACCAGCTAGCCACCAACCAGCTAGCCAGCCAGCCAACCAGCCAGCCAGCCAACCAACCAGCCAGCCAACCAACCAGCCAGCCAGCCAGCCAGCCAGCCAGCCAGCCAGCCAGTCTCCCACCAGTCAGCCACCAGCCAAACAGCCAGCCACCAGTAGTAATGTGTAATGCCCTGCTGCTCTAACTGCTGGAGGGAGGAAGCTATTTATGTTGCCAACCTCTAGAGCACATTTCATGACCAGCCTGATGATCAGACCACGCACCAAGGGGCTATTATTACGGCGGCCTGGGTGGGCCGTCGTCGGAGGGGTGTGTGTGAGAGAGAGGGGAGGGACAGAGAGACCGAGAACAAAATAAATACATCAAGAGGAAGTCCCATAACCTCTACTGTATCCTGGTGATATCCCACAATTGTAACTCTGAATCCACTTATGGGTGACAGCCAGTCTCTCCTGGGCCGTGACTAAGGACTGGGTTGTGGTTAGTGTTTCTATTCACTGGGTCACAGCCACAGGATTATTGGACCGTCTTTAGGTAAATCCCAGGATTATTGGAGATAATAAATGCAAAAGGTTTAGTAACCACTGCTTTAGTTTTCGCCTGGTTTGTTTTCTAATCGTCAGTAGGACAATAGTGACGTGGTCATCATCTCCTCCCTGGTGATTTGGGTAGTTCCCTTAGCACTGACGTCAATCTGTCCAGCTGTGGAATATACACACTGGCACAACTCCCTGGATTAGGATTAATATCCATGAGGGCATCAGTGCCACCACGCACGCACCACTGTAATCTGAAAGTTATTGATGCAATTGCAATCTGAGATTACCAGAGACAATCAGACCAGTGATCAGTGAGGGTTACTTGTTAGAGATGAGGAAATATATGATCACAATGTCAACAGGTGTGTCCATACACTTCTGTGGTATACATTTTAGTCGTCATCAGAAACCTTGTTGACATGGACTACTTGACCCTGTTTTAATGCCCTATTATGCCTTCTTAACCATATACCAAACAGGTACAAACACATTATAGAACCATATATGTCAGTGACTCAGTTTATGAACCCTGATTTATCATGATGTGTCTGTTTTGAGACTTAGTCAAGCCGGATCAACTAAGAATGAGCAGTGTGTTCCCATGGGGTTATTTGTACCCTGTATTGCATTTGTGACCTTTATAGTTGTGAGTATGGGGGCAAAACTTTCCCAGAATTCCCAGATTTTCCAAAAATCTTGTTTGGACGATTCACAAATGTCCTGCTTTTCCCTTAACATTCAAATAATCTTCCAAACATTCTTCCAACCAATATTCCAATCTTCCATTTCTGGAAAACCGGGGATTTTTTGGGAATGTTGCCGGAATTGTGAGATCCTATTTGTTGGTACAGTTCAGAGAGCTCAGAGAACTGATTCAGCTGTCCTTCAACGAGGCCAAAGCTTTTCTCCAGTAATCAGTATTTGTGACAGCCCGTTTCTATGGCAACATGTTGTTATTTTGTAAATCTCAGAGTAATTTGTCATGATGGGGCATCAGAGATATGGCACACTGAAGGAAAAATCCGACAGATTGCTTTTTCCTGTTATTTGTAGATTCTTTGTGAAAAGGTAGACAGATTCTTTTAAATGTTTGTCGAGAAGAGAGATCCATTGTCAAATGTATGGGCAATAGTCTTCAGCTATTCAGTGTCTGGAGGTTACAATAATGTAGGCAATTTGCATAATTGGTTAAATATTGTAGCACTATATTTACAATTACTGTTAAAATAGTTTTTAGACAGCCTACTTGACTGGCCGTCTTAGGTGGTCCTTTCAAATATCAACTGGTCATTACTTCATTGTGCAGTTCTCTTGGGCACTGCCCCCTCTCTTTTCTCTCTATCCCCTTCTCTTCTGTCCCTCCCTCTCTTTTCCCCGCTGACTCTTGTGTTAACCTCTGTCACAACGGCCCAGACCGATAATTGAGAGAATCCGGCAATGAACCCTTTTGAGTCTCTCTTTTTTTCCTGTCTTTTTTTTCTCCCCACATCCCCCCCTTTCTTTAAAAGCCCTGTCTGTCTGTTTCTAGCCAGAGTTTATCTGAGTGTGCGCAACATTATTTAACTTCCCCCTATTGGCTTTTAATAGGAGTCTTCCTCCTGCTGGCCTGTGATAAATTAATGGTCTGAGAATTGCTCCCTGTTGAGAGGCTCTGTCAGTGTCGAAGGAGGAAGTGACTAGGGGGAACACAGGAACACGTCCTCTCATAGGGGGTTAAGGGAGAGACATAAGGACATGGTAGACTGCTCTGCTGGGGTGTGAGTTGGGCTTTTAGTTTGGTTTATTAATTTGACCATTTAAAAAAAACAATCACACACAAAACTTGATAAAGCCATACATGCACATGAGTAAAATCATGGAGGATAACACACACTAAAGTCTGGGACTTATTTCCATTGTGGTCCTCTTGAGACAGGATGGCTAGACAAGATCCAACACAGTGAAATAATAAAACAAAAACAGAGAAGAATAACATCTATCTCGTCATTCCAGTTGCATCATAGGGGCACAGAAGACATCAAACATATTTTTACTTTATTTTTAAAGCTATCCAGAGAGGACGTTGTTTTATAGGCAGAGGCAACTCATTCCATTCTGAGGCTCCAGTATACAAGAAAGTACCTTTCCCAGCATTACTCCTGAATCTGTATAAGCACACATCAGCAACACCTGATCTGGTGCTGTGATTGTGTGCATCCCTAACACGAGGAAAGTAATCACTTAAATATCTGGGCGCAGGACCATAAATACTCCTGTAAACCAAACCTAGTCTAATCTGGGACACCCTAGCCTCAACAGACAGTACCTGAGTACATGGACTCACCTTCAATACTACCCTGATCAGCTTATTTTGGGCTATCTGGAGCTTCCCCTTCATAAGTTTAGATAAGCCCCCAAACCAGGAAGTATTGGCATAGTCATAATGGCATTGAATGAGGGCAGTAGCTAGTACTTTCACGGAGTCCTTATCAAGCAGCTTGGACTTTTTAGCCAAAAACGTAGTCCTGTCATTAACCTTCCCTAGCACCTTATTGGCCATGCTCACACCTCCCAAGCTTCCATCAAGGATACATCCCAAGTAGCTAACAGAGGTTTTAGTAGTCAGCACCTCCCCCCTAATTCCACACTGATTTCAGAGGACCTACTCAATTTACGTCTGGATCCAAAAATAATTGCCCCAGTTTTCCCTAAGTGCAGAGATAGCTTATTATCTCCAAGCCATTTTTTTCTAATGTTAGTAAGCTCTGTGCTAAGTATGCTTTCCAACATAGTTTTACTTTTGTGAGACACCAGAAGTGTAGAGTTATCCGCATAAAGAAAAAGACGGCAAGAACAAGCATCTTTCATATCGTTAATATACAATAAAAACAGCAGAGGCCCAAGCACGCTCCCCTGCGGAACACCACAACTCATTGGTTTTGCCTGAGACAGTGAACCATTAAACTCTACTACTTGCTCCCTCCTGATAAATAGGACTTTACCCAGCCTAGAGGGATACTGCTTAACCCCAGTGCCTCGAGTTTGGAGATTAGGAGACAGTGGTTAACTGTATCAAAGGCCTTCTGTAGGTCAAGCAGTATCATTCCACACAGATTTCCCTCATCAATCTCGTTCCTGATGAAGTCAGTCAAGTAAAGTAGACATGAATCAGTGGAGTATGTTTTTCTAAAACCCGACTTAAAATCATGTATTAGACCTTGTTTGTTAACATATTCATACATTGTACATGTACAACTCTCTCCAGGATCTTTGATGTTACACGGAGGATAGATACAGGCCTATTATTCCCAGGGTCAGACTTTATCCCCTTCTTATACAGAGGTATAACTTTATCTTGTTTCATGTCCCTGGGAAAAGTACCTTGTTCAAGAGAGAGATTAACGATATGCGTAATACAAGGGCCAATTTACTCAGCAGAATCTATTAGAAACCTTGCAGGAATATTATCCAGGCCTGTGGCTTTGGAGCATTTAAGCTCTGCCAGCATACTGACTATTTTGGCTGTTGCTACCTTTGCAAAAGAAAAAGAGTTTGGCTGAACCCCTAACTCTACATAATACTTCTTGACTTGGTTGCTTCCATACAAACCAGAACTGGTGGGCAGCTTGCTAACCAGCATGCTGGCAACAGCAGTTAAAAAAGAGTTGAATTCATTGGCAACCTCTGCCTTTTCATATACCATCTCCCCCCTGATGTTCAGTCCAATACTGTTTAGTTTGTTTTTGGTAGTACTGCTACAGCCTAGTTCCTTAAATGATTTCCAAAGCTTTTTAGGGTCATTTTTGTTCTCAATTATTTTCTCAGCAAAGTAACCCCTCTTAGCTTCATCCATCCTGCTCTGTGCTTCATTTCTGTGACGTTTATATAGGACAAAATCATGCTGCTCTTGAGAGTTCTTACATTTTTTAAAGGCCTTATTGCTTGCTTGGATAGATTCTAAAATCTTATGATTAAACCAAGGGCTAGATCTCTGCTTTACCCTGACCCGTATAATGGGAGCCAGCACATTCACCACATCAAGGAATCTACATTTAAAGACTTCCCAGGCACTGTCTACCCCTACACTATCTAGCACAGGTGACCAGTCAATTTTACCCACTTCCTCCCTAAACTTTTCATCACAGTATTTTTTGAGTCCTCTGATTCTTTTTTGTGACACTTAAATTGATCTTAAAAAATCCTCCTTGTGCAAAATGTAATAAAATGATCACTGATTCCATATACTATTACTCCACTCTGCGATATTTTAGATTTATCAGACACCAATATTTAGTCAATCGTACTTTGCACTGTTTCACATATCCTGGTGGGATCTATTATCATTTGGGTCAGAGCAAGTGATCTACAAAAGTGCATAAATACATTGTGGATTGGGCTATTCTTTTTTGTAGACATCAGTATTGAAATCCCCTAACAAAATGATTTCCTTCAACAGGGAATCATTACAGTTTGACAACACAATTTCAAGACCTTCATAGAATGCATTCTGCTTGGGCGACCTGTAACACACCCCCAACAAAATCGGCTTGGTTTTGGAAAGGCAGATATCCAGCCAGAGAATCTCCAAATCAGAGCTTAAGTCTGATCTTACAAACGCACATATTCCCCCACCGTTCCGATCCTTCCTGACAACAGAGTAATTACAAACAGATGAACAGTCACATACAGATGAATCCAACCATGTCTCAGTAAAACATAAGACACCCACCTCTGATTTGCAAACCAACAGGCGTATCTCATCGATCTTCGGTAGGCGGCTTCGGACGTTTAAGTGCACAAAATGTAAGCCCTCCTTCCCAAAGGCCTCATTGAATTCCCGATCCACTTGTAACTCGCCTCCCACTGCGCTGCCATCTTCCCACTGCCCTGCCTCTGGTGGCCTCTCTGTCGCCATGGAGCACCCCTCCCCAGGTGCCACTCCATCGTCCTCACCACCATGTCCCCCGTCACTCGCCTCTGGTGGCCTCCGCTCCGCTGTGGACCCCCCCTCCTCCGGTGCACTCTCCACCCTCGGTAAGTCCTCTGGTCCCACTCCACCTTCAGTGCTCACACACCCCGCGGGTACAGCACACCGACAGCAACGGTAAGCTTCATTGACCCCGTGCCTAAAGCTAGGATCGCTGCATTTTAGATGAATCCACTGTGCGCATTCCAAACATACCAAAGCTTTGCTGTTACTCTTTATCAAACATTCCCAAGAGGAGCATGGGTGCATAGGCCGTTTAATGGTGTTTGTGATAAACTGAGGTCCAGGACATTGATAGATATCAACCGATAAGAGAAGGCATAGAGTTATTATAAGATCTCCACCATTAATTAGCGATTTCAGACTGGCTTTCGATGACCGTTTTGGTTTGTGCCAAGGTGCTATGAAAGTTTGGTATATAACATTCCTTCCAAATCCGAAGGGCTGGGTGCCATCAAAAGTGTTTGCATGACTGAGAAGTTGCTGAAAATGTACTATTCTTTCATCTAGATTGCAGATGCAATTATTTCCAGTGACATTTTAAACAAACACATGAAGTAAAAGTGCTGCCACCATGCCGAACTTGCCGGTAACAGGGCTCACTATTGCCCCTGGTGGCCAGTTTCCACGTCATCTCCCGACATCCTCAGACATGCACGGACGTGGAATACTGATTTGTTTCATGGGTGACCTGGCTGGAGCTGCAGCCTCTCAGCAGTGTGTGTGTGTGTGTGTGTTTTGTTGTTGTTGTTCCTCGAAACATAAATAATGTACACGTGGCACAACATCTTTGTGATTATTCCTCCAAACTTATAAATAATTAAGAAGGAAAGTCAGTTCCTTTGGAACTCTCCTTTATAGAGTCATACCATATGCCCTTTTCTCATTTCCTAATTTCCCCTGTGCTTTCTGAAAGACTAATACCGCAGCCTCAAAAATAACATGACCTACCCACTAACAGAGAGCTCTACCAATACCTCCAACTCTCAATGTGCTCTGAAAGGTAATAATGTCCATAGGATAATATTACAAGAGAA